>NW_027502929.1:0-43123 GCF_021521415.1 Bidens hawaiensis
CTAGCAACCTGGGCAAGTGTAAATACTCAAGGGTCAACACGAGGTTGGTAAGTTCATAAGTTGTAGTAAAAAGTAGTATATATAGTATAGATAGTATACATAGCATAAGTAGTGTATGTATAAGTAGATTTAGCACTTTTCAAATATACCTGGGTAGCTAACCAGTTTACAAGCTAGTAGACGTTTGAACCGAAGCTGACTGTATGTATGCCTTCTTACCAGCTCTATCACAAACCTCTTGTGATGTATGTTAGGACAATTTACACCCGTTCGACCTCCAGTTGAGTTATAGTAGGTGGGGTTTGTCAAACTCAGTAGTACTACTTAAATTTCCTCGCGATCCCATCCTAACGATTCAAGGTATGTAAGGACTTTAAGTGATATGAGGGCATCTAGTATACACTTGTGATATATAAGAAACTACATAAATCCAAAGTAAGTCATTGCGTTTTCATCCAGAAAACCAGTATGTAAGTATCTCCATGTTTTCAATCCAGAATACAAGTAAGTCGCTGCGTTTTTATCCAGAAAACTAGTATGTAAGTATGTCCATGTTTTCAATCCAGAAAACAAGTATACGAAAATAGTTTTGTTGTTTTCGATCCATAAAACAAGTATACAAAAATAATTTTGTTGTTTTCAATCCAGAAAACAACTAGGGAAAAAACAGAAACTCACCTGGTGACGCGTGTAATCGACTTTTCTCAAAAGCCAAAAGAATGCACTTGACTCGTTAATTGTTACCTAGTACAAGTGTTTATGTTATGAGAATGTGTTTAATAACACAAGACTCTAAGACTCAGGTATGGACTCACACGTAAAAACAAACTTGACTTGAAGACTCGTTGGTGATATTAAGCAATGTCAAATGTAATAAAAGTCCTAACATATATCCACACATCATTTCACGGCAAAGCAACCAAATATTCATCATATAACCTAACTTATGATCATTCTGTTAACGAGGCAGATTCTTGCACGTACAAACTGATTATAAATTCTACAAAATTTATCACAAAAGAATATATGGATTAGGTTTCTCAAAAATCTTTATTATATTTTTATCATATATGAAAAGCTCTCAATAATTCAATCATTGCAGATAGGTACAAACAGTTCAGCAGATTGCGTAACAAAAAGTACTTTCATGGTTCTCTCAACTCATTTATCCAAATTATGCAAGGCCAATTGGGTTATCTCCTAAACTCATAATACCAAGTTATAGAAGTGGAACCAACCCGTTTGGCTTCGTCATATAACTCCCCGAATCAGCTTTGACCTATATTTTTATAAAATCGTAAAAACCATTCAAATCTCATCCAAAAATTAAAAATCAAACCTTTATGGGAAACTAGACTCAAATTATAACTTCATGGAACAAGAATCGATCGAAAAGGGTTAAGTGTCATCGAGTTACTGATCAAACAATAAACGAGTACGAATCTATCAGCAAACTGTTATCATCAAAACTCAAACCCTAACATGTTTATGACATCTCTAGGTTTCTAATTCATCAATTAATCATCATAATCATCAATATTACAGAGATTTAACATCTAGGGTTTCACAATAACTCATAAAAACATGAAATTGTCACATAAGACTTACCATTTAACGTTAGGATTAATGAAACTCACTCAAAAATACCATCAATTGCATGACTCAAGGTTGAAATTGAAAAACTAGGGTTTGGTTGGGGTTTGAAATCGTGAGAGGGAGAAGGACGATGGCTTATGGCTGGGATTTTGGGTTGGGTATTTTATTTAATATTATGATAATTATATTTACAAGAATGACCCTTCTAGAATGAATTTTGGTGTTAAGCAAACTTTTTAACAACAAACCAGATTATAACGAATTATTCTGACTAAAATACTAACCCAAGCTTACAAAAATAAAGCCTTGGTGTTATTTCATAAATATTATTTTTGTAAAAGCCGAAAACGTATAACTTGCGCTTAATACGATCAATCGATCTCAATTTCCTGAAACGAGCTAGGAACTAAGCACAAAATCATTTAGCATGTGATTTCACATAAATAATATTATAAACATATGCTTGAGGTATTATTTTCATATAACAACTCATAGCATGTTAAGCGAGCATAATGTACTAAGTCGTGCAACACATAAAATCATCTAACAAATAACAATTGTATCCATTGTGTGTGACTCGTTACCGACTAGTGTAAATGTTATGCATGATGTGTAAGATAATGGAGTTTGGGTTAACGGTGTTAATGTAGAAGAGCGAGGTGTCACAGCGGGGGAAAAGTGGCGTATGGATCCGGATATCAATGAGCTCTTAGCTAATCAATCAAAGGTGACCACTCACAATGGTAGAGGAGTCGATAGGGAGCAGCCCCCGGTAGATGATGAGGAGCCGATGGATGAGGAGATAGAGATGGAGGCTTCCGTGAGGATGCACGAGAGGCGAGTCCCATCAAGTACCGCGTTAAACGGCGAGTCTTTTTCAGAGAAGGTTGCTGAGAAGAAGATTGAAGAAAAGAAGAATCCCAAAGTTGATCTTACTTGAGTTCCGTATGCTGCTCGTCTTCTATGCCAGATGTATTCGCATGAATATAGGCATTTCTAGGACATGTTAAACAACTCAAAATCAATCTTCCATTTGTCCAGGCACTACAGCATATGCCTAAATATGCTAAATTCCTAAGAGATCTTTTTTCGAACAAGAAGAAGTTGGAGGGGCTTTCAACAGTCTGTCTGAATGAATGATGCTCTATGGTAGTCCAGAACAAGCTGTCAGAGAAATCAACAAACCTTGGTCAATTCATGATTCCGTGTCTATTTTGCCACTCTATTGAGAGCTACGCGTTGGCCGATTATGGTGCTAGCATGAATTTGATTCTCTTTTCAAAAAGCTAGGCCTTGCAAATCGGTCACGACACGCATGAGTTTATCCTTGGCCGACCACTCAGTCAAATTTCCGCGGGGAATCGTGGAAAAAGTACTCGTTAAAGTCGATAAATTCGTTTTCCCCGTGGATTTTGTTATTCTTGACATGGAGGCTGATGAGCAGGTTCCGCTCATCTTGGGACGGCCCTTCCTACGTACTGCTAAAGCGTTAATTGACGACTTTGACGACAAAATTACATTTCGTGTAGAGGAGGAGAACGTCACCTTCGATTTTATCAAATCGACGAGTAACTCTAGCAGTCAGGACAATTCTGTTTACTTTCTTGGCACGTTCATATCTCAATTCGAGTGTTGTCTTGACTACATATACGGGGCAAATTTGCTTAATTAGGAGGATGAGGTTGATGTTCCCTCGGAGCACGACCTAAGCATTCTTGATGGCTCACTTCCTAAATACCCCGAGGTTTTCACAATCTTCGATAACACCGAGGGATCGAAGAAGAAACCATCGATTGAAGCACCACTTTCCCTCGAGCTTACCGAGCAACCTTCTTATTTAGAGTATGCTTTCTTGGATGATGAGGCTGATTTACCCGTCATAATTTCTTCCCATTTGACGAATGATGAAAAGTTGAGGTTGGTTAATGTGCTCAAGGAACATAAATAGGCTATTGCGTGGAAACTCGTGGATATTAAGGGCATCAGCCTGAACTTTTGGACGCGCAGGATTATCATGGAGGATGAGTATAATAAGCTTGTAATCCAACCTCAAAGGAGGCTTAACCCGAATATGTCGGAGGTGGTCGAAAAGGAGGTTATTAAACTCCTCGACGCGAGTCTAATCTGTCCCATCTCTGATTCTTCACGAATGAGCCAGTTCAGGTCGTCCCTAAGAAGGGAGGGATGACGGTGATCACAAATGAACGGAACAAGCTGATTCTGACAAGGATAGTCATAGGCTGGCAGGTTTTCATCGACTATAGGAGGCTTAATGACGCTAATAGAACGAACCACTTTCCTCTTTCGTTCATCGATCAGATGTTGGAGCGTTTATTTGGACGAAATTTGTACTGTTTTCCTTATGGATTTTTAGGTTATTTCCAGATCCCGGTCACCCAAGAGGATCAGAAAAAGACTACATTCACATGTCCGTATAGTAGGGGTGTTCAAAGTTGGATATTTGGAGTTTCGGATATCCGAACATTTTGGATAGTGGATTTCGCTATCCGAATGCGTATCTGAAACTTCAAATATCCGGTCAGACAGTAAAGCGAATATCCAAATTCCTAAATAACAAAAAAGGGAGAAATAACTTAAAGTAATTGATTATAAGAATAGCTTTTGAATAGCTAATAGATCCAAAGATTATACAAGTATAGAACCAATTAGTGAAATAAAAGAAACGAGAACTATTAATCGGCAACATAGGTGGTGACCGGCGGTGGTTATCAGCGGCGAGAAGAGAATCGGTGAAGGGATTATGGCATGCTATAACACCCCCGATTAAGCGGAAACGCCCAAGTGTGACGTACAGATTGTTCAAAATACATGTGACACCATTAAGTAACAATATTATCATTAATTCATTAATAATTCAAAAATACACAAGTTCAAACAAGAAATACATTCAATAAAAGAAATCCAATAAACTTGAAATCAACTTGTCCATTATTTAAGATATCCTAAGTCCAATGTCTTCATCATGCATCATCCTCTAGTATATGTATATAATAACGTCAACTATATGAATAGTTGGTGAGTTAACACAGTTTGATATAAATACGTAAAAACCATACAATTCATGAACAAGTGTTAAACGAACAAGTAAAGTCCTTTCCAGTTGGTAACAACCAACATACTCGGATAATCGCGTAGGTAAGGTCCTTTCCAGTTGGTAACAACTGATGTACTTGGATAATGAGGCCTTTTTCCACTCATAACAAAATGGTGTTGTGTTCAAAGGGGAGAGTATGATCATACTTATTAGGGCTACCACGTGCAAGTAAGTTCGAGCAATTAATCAAGTAACACACAAGTCCATATAGTGAATTGTAGTTTCTAACGAAATCGTTAACACTTTCAGTTTGTATGGTACATATACTACCCCCAAAAGTAATAAAAGAGTAAAAATGGTGTGTGAGAAATTCACCTTTGAAATTGAAGCAAAAAATAAAGATAAAAGCCGAAATGCGTCAAAGGAACCGAAACGAAAGATCAGCACGATCTATAAATAAAATATATATGGAAATTTAAAGACAAATCTAACGAGACTATTAAAGTTAATTATTGTCTAATTATATAGGAAAAATATAGAATTTTATTAGACTAAATTATCAAGGACTAAATTATCAGTCTTAAGTAGATAATATTTGAGACTGATTTATCAGTTACTAATAATATTAAGGACTGATTATTATATGACTGCTATTAGTAACCGATAATCAGTCTCTAATACTGTGGCGCCTTATTTAAGACTAAATATTAGTCACTAATATGTCTAGCCAATATATTGGTTTAAAGGGAATACTATTGGTGACTGAATTTTAGTCCCTAATATGTAATATAATATGACCAAATAAATGGTGACAGGTTTTCAGTCTCTAACATGGAACGTATGTATTGGAGACTGAAAATCAGTTATTAATATTCTCAAACTGAATCGAATTAGAGATTGATATTTAGTCTTAAAAGCATTTTGAACATGAACTAATCAAGTACATTTTTTTTGATCTCTATTTACCTAGGACAACTTTTACCATTTCTTTTCAAAACATTCGTAGCTGAAAATCAGTCTCAAAAATCATGTAAGGTACCTTTTATGGGACTTATATTTAGTTTCTGAATATTTTTGTAGATAAAGTTTCTAGGGACTAAATTTCAGTCTCTAATAATCGAAGACTATTACACTATTTTAAGGAAATATATTAAAGACTGATAATCAATTCGTAATATTTTGTCACTTTGTTTAGGACTAAATTTTAGTTATTAATTTACTTGAGCAATTTAAGGATTTTGAGGGAAACATATCTGCAACAGCATTTTAGTTTCAAATAGGGGTGCAAACGAGCCGAACCGAGCCCCAACTTGACTAGGCTTGAACTTGGCTCGTTTAACTTACACAGAGCTTGAGCTCGAGCTCTATTTTGAAAGCTCAAGCTCGGCTCGTGAGTAAATTTTCAAGCTCGAGCTCAGCTCGTCTACAATCTATCAATTATTTTTTATATAATTATAATTATTCTTATATATTTTTTTCTACTATAATTTTTATATTAAATAATATATATTATTTAGTTAATTTTAATTATTTTTCATGGCTTTATATATATTAATTAATAATTATTAAATATATATTTTAAAAAATTATATTAATGGCAGACTTGTTTAGGTTCGTGAGCTGGCTCGAGCTCAATAAGTGAAGCTCGTGCTCGTTTATCAAACGAGCTTACTTTTAGGCTCGGGCTCGATTAAACTCAGTTCGTTAGAGCTTTTTAACGAGCCGGTCTCTAGTAGGTATCCTTTTAAGGGAATAAATTCAGTGTCCAATAGTCAACACACATTTACCACTTCGAGGAAATATACCTTGTAGAGTTGGTCTCAAATGGCATTTGATGATCAATGATGGTCAATTTAAGTTGATGACGATCATTTAGGGTCGTTGAATGTAAATAAAGGTTATTGATGGCCATGTCGGGCCAAATATTCAATTAATGGTTTATGAAGGTCGAGGTATGACCAGTAAAAGTCAGTTATCAACAATTATGGTCGTTGATGGCCAGTTCAGACCATTCATGATTAGTTAGGGTTGCAGCGGTGCATTAATGTGTATTTGGTTGGTATGACTCAAGTTCGTTATGATTCCCACACTAAATTGAAAAAAATAAATCTTCAACAATATGAGTAAGTTATTGTTATCACGTTTATCATGACCAATCTTCCTCAATAAAAGTCAAGCTTTGCTAGTAAAAGTCAAGCTGAGTAAATTATAGTTACGCATGTATAAATTTATAATTTTATATAACTAGGTTTGTACCCAAAGTTTTGTAGCGGTGCATTAATGTGCACTCGGTTGGTACGTGTTAAGTTCGTTATGATTCCGTAGTAAATTGAAATAAATAATCTATCAATGCTTAAAATATTAGATTCACTTGCATAGCTTATAATAACAAAAAAAAAAAAAAAAAAGAACATACTAAAAAAAATTAAAACTTATGATCAAAGTGACACGAAGTTGGTTGATATCGGTTAACTACATTATATTACTGGCATTAAACACAAACATTAAATTAGTAAACACCACTATATATACTCGTATAGTTTATAATCCAACGGAATAACAAATCTAAATCAACACATATTCGGTTAATTGGTAAAACTTCATCATCGTGGTTATGTCGGTTTTGATTCAATTCGTTACGATACCGACACTCGGTCTACTAATATTATTTTAGATTATTTTATGATTTTCTAAAATTTAATCCCAAATTTATTAATTTGCCTTCCCTCCTTTTGATTTCCTCAAAATTGGTTTCCCCCCCTAAATTGATTTCACTCATCCATCTCTCTTAGCCTTAAATCTGCCCTCTCCCTAAAACCGTAATTGACTAGGGTGACCTAAACATAGCAATGGTGGCGGTGTTTTATCTTTACGCAGGTTGCATTAGTGGTCGAATGAAGCGATTTGAAGGTATCCTTCACTCTATCTATCTATCTCATAACTGTATCTATTATGTTAATTTAATTATTCTTTACTTCTTTTTTCATTTACAAAATCTGTTACAGAGGAGTCCAAGACTGTTGCAAATAAATTACTTGTTTACCAAAAAAATGTCCACCAACTGTTTGATGAATTGCCTATCACCAGTACCGTGAAGGTGCGTTTTTTTTCTTCCCAAAATGCTTTTTAATTTGTTTATAGGAGCTGCTATGTGTTCTCTTAAGGTTATGGAAGATGGGTATGAGTTTTTGAAAACATATGATGTATAAATTATGATAATAATTAAGACATCTTGTTTTAGTTTTTTTTATACATGCTTATTTTTGTCCTAGTAAAAAAGATCCTATTGAAGAAGTATATATATTATTTCCTATTAACTCCATCTCTCTATATTGATAACAAATTATAAATATGTTGGATAAACATAGTAAATGGTCACTATTTGTCAAAATTGAGAATTAGATTGTTAGTTAAATATGTGTGTGGAGGCTAATTTGTATTATAATCTCATTGCGTAAATCTGTTGTGTACACATAGCATCTAGGGATGAGCTCGGGATGGTACTTGTACCGTACCAATACCGAAAACTCAAAACTTGGTACCGATTCGGTACCGACGGTACCAAATTCGGTACCGGTACCAATCGGTACCCATACCAAAAACGCTCATCGCTAATAGCATCTGATGTATGTACTTATTAAGACAGAAAAATCCAGGAAGCAAATACTCTTGGAAGATTGGAACATCAGAGGGGAAATGTGAGAGCTGCTCTTGCAGTATTTAAAGGTATTGAGAAGTTGTTATACAATGTGTTCAATTAATTTCAAATGATGAGAAAATCACGCACAGGGTTATCATCTGGTGCTTGAAGCCATATATTTGAAAACCAAGTCACTTTAAAACTCCACACGATAAATGGTATGTGCTATTTACCTTTAACAAAGGTTCACTTAACTTAGAAAAATTGTAAACTCCAACATGCTTTCACTTCAGTAAAATGGGCAAACTTATAAAATGCAAACATGGTCTTTTTTTCCTCAATTAATTCTGAAAATCTGATCATTTTAGTGAAAAAGGTTACTTTTAATGTTAAGTAAATATTTTTAAGCTATAATATGCTGATATATTAATATCTATTATTATCAAGGAGCTATTAGACATTAAAGTAATTATCCTACATCACATGATCATGAATGTCCTCGAAGTAATGATAAAATAAGAGGAAGTTTTGTGGAGTCGTATTTATTAATATTCATGTTAATTAGCACCATTTTGTATTATTGCATATATGAATTGTTACACTATTTTATAAGGCCCTATAGCATTTTGGCATTCATATCAGATGTTTATATGACACATTGTTTGTGGTAATGATTATTAAAGTTTCAAATGCTAACTATTAAGGCCTTTTATATTGTTTGTTTACAGATTTTATATGTCGAGGAGATGTTAAAATCTGCGTGGGAGATAGTTGTTGAACTATGTTGAGGAAAATGGATCATTAGATGATATTGGTAGCTAAGTTGTCTCACTTAACCATCATCAAGTTAGACTGCATTTCTTTTAAATCAGGTTGTTGCACATGAGCAGGAATTTAACAGAAGACGTAGAAATTAAGACAAATAATGAGCATTATGAAAGAATGTTGTTCATAATTTCAGAGTTTACAAGTTTTGAGAGCACATTATCCACATCTGCAAGTATTGGAGCAAATGGATTAAGTGGACAACTCAATGATAATGCCAATTATGTCTCAATCCAGCATGTTAGTTAAGACGGTTTTTTATAAATTGTTAGTTACTTTATTTAATATTGTTCTAATGTTTAGAATTTATGAACAAAGTATTGATTTGTTAAGTTTTGAATTATAGTGTTATGATAATGTCCTCTGGGTATATTGAGAATGAAACACACCAAATCTGAGATTGTTTTGTGTTTAAAACAAATATATTAGGATAGTGAATATACATAGATGGTACCAAAAACTATTTTTCTGTCTTTAAGATAAACACATTGAACTTGTTCTTTCTGATTTTTAGTCTTTAAAAAAGCATATTCCAGAATAAAATAAAATGGTATTTAAGAATATTTTTCAGTCTCTAAATAAACATATTAAAGACTAAATGGTGTGTTATTATAGACTAATGTTCAGTTTTCAAAACTAAACTATCTCAAAAACATATTAAGGACTGGACTGATTTTGGTATCAAAGACTAATTTCTTGTCTTAGAAATATCTTATTAGAGACTGAAATAGCATGAGATCAATAATATACTGAAACCTATTGGAGACAAAATAGTCACGGTTTATAGAACTGAAATTCAGTCTTAAAAGAGTTGAATTGGGAACTAAATTATCATAGTATTAGAGAATGATTTTTAGTCATCAAAAAATGTATTGGAGACTGAAATTATATGGTATCGGGGAACAATTTGGGGACTGAATTATGTGTTGTGGGCACTGAATGTTACTCCCCTTTGATGTTATTCAATAGAGATTGATTTTCAATTACTAAAACTACTATCTAAGACTAGGAATAGGGGACTGACCCGGGACTGGCAAAATCAGTCTCTAATTACCATTAGGGACTGATTTCGTAGAATCAAAGACTGATTTTTTAGTCTCAGAAACCGCTCTTTTTTGTAGTGACGGTTTATATTATTTTAATATTATAACTTTAACACTAATATGAGAGTTACGATATTACAATGTACGGATTTTAAATGGGAATTTTATCTCAAACGATTATAACTAAGTTATTGAATTAAAGTTAACGAATTAAAAGCTAACAAATTTAAAGTTAACGGATTGAGGATTAATGAATTATAAACTAACAAACAAATTATCGTTAACAAATTAAGCTAATAAACGGATTTCGGTTAACGAAATATAAGCTAACAAATTTTAAAGTTGACGTATTTAAAACAAATGTTAAAGTTAAACGGCTTAAAGTTAGCGAACGAATTTATATTAATGGATTAACGATTATGAAAGTTTGGATTTTTAGATGGGAAAAGATAAAATATGATATTATAAAAATGTTATTTAGTTTAAAAATAATTATATTTGATTTATTATTATTTTTAAATAATTATTATATATTAATTTGGTTTAAATGTAAAAGATAAAGACTAAGAAAACTAATAAAAATTTATGAGTTGACCTGGCTTCGAGTCCGGGTCTTTCAATCCATACGCACACTACTTAACAAACTGAGCTAGCCTTGTAATTTGATTTAAATAAAAAACAAAAAATAAAAATGTGCAAGTCCTAGTTCATCTTCTTCCTAACAAAACCCTAGGTTTAAATTCCAACAATCTAGTCCATGTTTGTTTAATTAGTGTTAGGGGTTTTACTTGTCGGCCAAAAACTATAACAATGCATATAAAAATTACCTTGTATCGTTACGAATTGACGAAGAACCGTGGTTGGCCGGATTTGAATTATAACAAACTAACTAGAGATTATAGAGAGTATGTGAATGTGTTTTCAGATTATGAGCGATTTTAGTTTGATGTTAGGATCGTATTTATACTAGTAATTGAAACGTAGGCTCGTTAATTCAATGTTATTGCGATTTTCCTAGGCCGACGGGTCTCGCAACCTTATTGACGATTAGCGGATGTGATGGTGCAATTAAACTGCTGATTATAGATTGTCGTTATGAAAGTTTAATTGTCAAAGACGAGTTTTAAGCGAGAATTAGGTTGCCGGAATCGCCGGAGGTTTAGCCGGCGGGCATGGTGCCGGAAAGACGGGGTTAGGGACGGCTGGGGGGGGGGGGGGGGGCACTGGATTAAATATTTATTAAAATATTGAAATTTAAATGGAAATTACATAATACATCCCTCAGGTTTCAAATATACTTAAAACATAGATTAAAAAATATATTTACAACATACACCTTGAACTTTGAAATGTTATAAAAATGAAAAAGTAATTATATACTTGGATAGTTTTGTTATATCATACTCATATTGTTTAAAGATCGTTTAACTAAGAAATTAAATCCCAGAGTTTCGTGAATTGGATAAAATGAAAAGAAATCAAACGAACGATAAATGTAAATTATCTTGAATATAATATTAACGATAAATAATGAACAAGAATACGTGTAAACGATAAATCGGGTCGATTTAACGAATTCAATAAAAATTGACAAATATAAAATATATTAAACGAAACTTGATATATATATATATATATATATAATCAAAATTTTAAATGGGTCGAGTTTTCGGGTTTGAAAAGTAACGAATGTTACACATGCGGCTGGATATCTAGAATTAGGGCAAGAATATGATGAATATTGACCAGCGAAGAGGAGACGAGAGGGTTGTGAAGAGGTACAACTGTGAAGGTAGGTTCTGATTCGGCAATGATAATGGATCTATGGATAGTTGCTAGGGTTTTAAAGTTTGACATACACACACACACACACACACACACACATATATATATATATGTATATTGTAACATCTCGGAATATCCCATATTTATTTTGGGCTAAAAATTTCAACTTTGAAAGATCAGGGATCAAAAATATTTTCAAGACAAGTAATGAGAAAAATGAAATAGGAAAAATAAGGCATCTAATGTTAAGGAAGTAAGAAAATTCCATCCCACATGGACAAATGGAAGAAAGTGGAAGCAATCCAAATGGATACAAATAAGAAAGAAACTTTCATCCCACATGGAACAAGGGAAGAAAATGGAAGTTCTTTATAAGGAAAAGAGTTTCCATAGTAATATTCTTATGTGGCTAACCACTCTCACTAGTCCTAGCGGAAGGTGCGAAGCACCCGACGCGCACAGGCATGGGCACGGGCGATGGGCATAATGTGGCGTTTCGATGGCGCACTTTGCACTTTGCACACTCGCATCGTCGCGGGTCGCATAAGGGCCGTTTAGTATTTTTTGAAAAGTACAAGGATCAAAAGTGAAAAATCTGGAAACTTAATCCTTCACATTATGCGAACGGATCAGGTATAAAGTCTTCGCACTACGCGAAAGACCAAATACTTAAGCCGGCATTGAACATCTTCGCGCTACGCGAAGTACCAGCTTATGATTCCTTCGCGCTACGCGAAGTAACAATTCTACATGCATGACATGTGTGGACACGTGGCAACACTTGGTGCCACGTGACAACCCGCCAGATGATTAAGCAATTATATTGGCGGTTCGTGCTACGCGAAGTAGCATAAAATCAGCTATAAATAGGAGGGTTAACGGCTTCTCCATTTCACACCAAATACACACTACTTTCAAACATAGTTAAACTCGGGAAGCGTGCCGATCTCGTAGAACGTGCCAAGCTATGATGATCTAAGCTCTAGAACGTAGTACAAGCGCTGCTCGATTAGTCTTAGGCATCTAACTCCGGATACCGTGTGAGGTAGGGGTTCCACTTAAGTATTATTTTATTATTTTTATAATGGCTTAAACCATAGTCGAGGGTATCCCGAACCTTTATCACACTTAAGCATAAAATAACTTTTCATAATCAAAGGTTATAATTAAATATTGTTTCTCTATGATTAAGAAACGTAAGCATTCACACACAAAGAGTATAGTTAAAATAGTATTTGATCGAATTCGAAAGGTCCATCAAAAAATTTGTAAAATACCTTTACTAGCAAGGGCAAGTAAGGTGTCAAATCCACAGGGAATCAGTGGAAAGTGCTAATCAGGTTCAATTCTTACTGAATAATTATACTAAGCGGGCAAACGATGTCAAGCGATTTATAGGATTTGTTAAACAATTATGAAAAGGTAACCAATCTCTAGGTTTAGGGTTTCGAAGTAAATTGGATAAATTATTAAACCTATTGAATTATAATCTTTGTTTGAATCAATAAACCAAAATTAATGTTTGACTATGTTGATCTTTAGAACTTAATCCGAATGATTGAAACGGCTAAACGATAATCTAATTGATTGTTAATATTAGGTAATGATGAACCAACTCAGTAATATGGTTAAAGATAACCAGGCCAATGACACTAAGGACTCAATCCTAATTGTTGATGACCAAATCATTAACTGATAAACTGCAAATCTCATTGATTACCCAAAAACACTTTCAAGCACCCAAACAACATCCAAAAGTTAGGTTTAGAATACCAAAAATTTAATACACAACTTAACCCTACACCCGCAGACTGTTACGAGCGGATTAGCCTCGCATAGTCATCTTCATTAGCGCTCTTGATTATTCAATGGATGATGGCATGGATGATTATTGTGATTGGGAGGTGTTAGGATTGTGCAAAAAGGCTCCAAAATTATCCAAGTATGTTAGAGTATGAAGGATGGGTGGCATAGGGTTGAGCGGGGCTTAAAATAGTCAACAAAAACCTAAAAATCGAGTTTTCCCATTGTTGGTTCAGTCGGGACCGAGACGATCCGAGCCGGTTCGAGACGGAAGGTTTGAAAACCAAAGACGGATAGGAACAAACACGAAACAAACGATTTCATTGATAAAAACGAAAGATTACATGCTTGTTAAACACTGAAATCACGATCTATGGCAGGGGGAGGTCGAGCATGGCCTCCCCCCTCATCCGGACAGCACCTGGGCGCCGGGCACGCAAATCCTTAACAAACCACGCCTGAAAGCTAGGTATTTATACCCACTGCTATTCGATCAGGACTCATTCGATCGAATGAGTCCTATTCGATCGAATAGCAGACTCATTCGATCGAATCAGAGACTGGTTCGATCGAATGAGTATCCATTTGAAAATGCTCTTTCGAATGGATGACTTTCGGCGTGGACCACTATCTAGGTGTACAGCATACAACATAAACAATCTAAACTATTCGCCAAGCGACGGCCACAAAACATGCACCAACATATTCCCCCTTGGACGTTGCTTGCGAATTGCTGTAAACACCTCTTGCAATCTTCAGTCAATCTCTGCTCTGGCTTGATAATCACGTGGTAGAATACCATCATTGCAGCAGATTCCCCCTTAGACTGAACTCTCAATTAATGATGCAAAGTGTTCTCCATTGCTGACATCTTCAGACAAAACAATTGTTTAAAAACAACCAACTATAGAAATTCCCCCTCAGCGTTAGCGTGTATCCCAATATATAGACGTGTAAGCTCATATCGTCTTCCGCTGACTTAATAATGTATTGGGCAAATGACAGAGGCTTCCGATCCACAGCTACTCCCCCTAAACAGATTAGTTTGTATGCAGATTCATCATCGGAGACAAAGACACATCATTAACTTCGTGATTGCGAATCACCATTCTTCAACAGAATTCCCTCCACAAAGCGGAATTCTCACAGTAAAGATTCCCCGCTCTTTCCAGAAAAGATGCAGAAGTTGCTTTTGACAGTACTTCGTTGACTTCTTCAACAGTAGCAGCTTCTGCAGGAATTGTTGAACTTGGAGATGATTGAGGAACATTTGACTCTTTTGCTTGATCCTCCTTAATCTCCACTGATGACACTTCAGCTTCATGCTCTCCTTCATTTATTTCAGTAGCTGGCTCCTCGACAATGTACTCTTCATCAGTTGAGGAATCATCAGACCCAGATTCTGAGTCTCCATCCACAATGGTGATGTCAGCCATGTTAATGCTGAAGTTCCAGGACTCGCCTTCATCACCTTGAACAGCAAGAGCAGTTTCATTGTTGATGTTGGCGTTGTTCGCTGCTGTTTGATTCTGAGGGACCAGTTGTCTCTCATTGTTGACATTTGCAGCGGCTGCAGCAGGAGTAGATGAAGTTGAAGTAGTTCGGAAGGGATATTGGTGACCTTCCCTCTTTGGTTTAGAGCACTCCTTGGCAAAGTGACCAAGTTCGCCACAGTTGTAGCATTTAACTTTGGTTTTATCAAAACCAAACTTGGATTTATTATTGATTGAAAGGGCTTGGCCTGTTTTCTTAGCCCACTTTCTAGCCCTACGGAACGCGCTGCCAAGTGCCCACATTATGTCGATGCGTTCCATATCGTCTTCATCTAGCTGTTCATAGTCATCGCTGTCCAGATGACTGTTGCCAAGTTTACCAGCCACCATTAAGCTGTATGATTCAATTATTGTGCCTAACGTTGCCATATGTTCTTTGGCAACTTCCACCGTTACCTTTCCCAAGCCTTCAGTGTTTAACGTTGCCTTTTCAGTTGACTTGGGTCCGGAGTTAGAACTTGAATTTCCGGAATTTGATGTTGGTGGTGCAGAAGATCTCGTTTCGGTCCCCTTAGATTGATTTGACATTGAGGAGACAAACGCAGTCTTCATTGGAGCATGGTCATTTGAATCTGACATTGGTGATTTTGACATGTACAGCGACTTGTCAGATGTTGCTCTGGGTTTCCTGGAGGATGCTCTTAATTCAGCGTCTTCCTGTCTGATTTCTTTTATAAAGTCAGAAAGAAGAATCGTCTCCAATTGATGACTTCTTCTCATCACAGTCAGGAAGGTGTTCCAGCTTGTTGGGAGTCCTTGAGCGAGACATCTAACCTTTTCAATCCCTGTTGTTTTGACATTATAAGACTTTAGCTCTGACATAAGATGATAGAATCTTGACAGCAACGATTCAATGTCTTCGCCGGATTCTGGACCAAACAAATCAAATTCACGCTTTAGCTCCCGTGCGTGAATTTCTTTAAGTGACTCAGATCCTTCGCATCGTTCTACCAGTGCGTTCCAAAGAGTTGACGCTGTTGTGAACTGGTTAAATTGATGGAAGAGATCGCTGGAGAGAGCTTGAGACAGTAAAGAGAAGGCTTTCTTCTCAGCATCAAAGGCTATCTTTTGTTCTTCTGACAGCCTAAAGTAGCTCAGGCTTTCACCATCATCGTTTGTAGGATGCACCCACGTTGTCTGAACCGCTTCCCATAGTCCAGGATTCACACCTGTGATATGAATCTGGAATCTTGTCTTCCAGGTAGTAAATTCATTGAGTGCCATCAACTTTGGAGGCTTGTTGAAGCTTCCAGATTCTGAATCACTCTCAAGGATCGATTGGATCCTTTTGTTTGTACTTGAACTTGCAGACATGTTTGCTTCTTTGTTTTACACTTTGATCTGTAAACACTTAACAAATAACGTTAGTAACAAAAGTGTCAGTCAATTCTAGTGAAAAAGTTCACTTGAAAAGACTGAAAAATAATTGAAAATTTGCTAAGTATTGAGAAATCAGCCTTTTAATCGAATGTGTTTTGATTCGATCGAATGTGTTCTTTATTAGATCGAATGTGTCCTGATTCAATCGAATGTCTGACTGATTCACTGTTCTGGTCTTCTGAAGCTTATCCGATCGAATATGATCTTGTTCGAGCGAATGAGGTGACAGGTTCGATCGAATGAGTGTCCGGTTCGATCGAAAGGGTTTTGGCAGTCGAATAAGAAAGAGATTGAATGGGTGGATCGAATATGAGACTTGTTCGATCGACTGGATGCAGGTTCGATCGAAAGGATGAATTTGATTCGATCGAATGGACTTGGCGCAAATCACGGCGGGAAAAACTAATTCGGTCAAAATTCAAACTGGTTCGATCGAATAGAAGGCTTATTCGATCGAATGAGTTCCAAAAATACGACTTGTTCGATCGGGTTTTTCGGAATTTCCAAACTTAGAAGATTTGACCAGATTTTCGGTTTTAAAATCACTAACACGAATCCTAATTGATTTAGAAGCAAAATAGGACTCTTTTAAGTGTTTTAACACTTAAACAAACAAGCAAACACATAAATATGGATCAAACATTTAAAAAACGAAGAACACTTTGAATGTTCTTGATAAAACCCGAAATTTTAAGAACAAAAATTTGATGATTTAGACGTGTAAACCGAACACAAATGATTAGAATTGATTGAAAATCAATAAACCAACACTTTTAACATCAAATTTTAAGATCAAAAACCAAAATATATGACTTTTTATGAGTTTTTGATAAGAACACTAAGAACACCAAGAACAAAAACACTTGTTTTCGAAAATTTTTCAAGCAAAATATATGTTTTTGACAAGAAAAACACGAATATCACCACGAATCTTTCGTGAATCAAGAACCTTAAGCTCTGATGCCACTTTGTAGGACCGATTCGGGACTCGGTTTCCCAACGATTCACGGGGCAACGTGTTAGAGTGCGGAATCCTCTAACACGGCGATTCGGTGGTGATCAACGGGCACGTAGGTACGATTCCTAAAGGGGTTTGACGCCTAGGATTGGAGGAAACGACCAAGAACACGAAGAACGCTTGAGAGAGTTTCTGGAGGCTGCTGGTTCTGTGATTTTCGTGAGTGTGTGTTCTGTTCAGAAACTGTGTGAAATTTCCTAAGTAACGTTTATATATCGAAAACTGGTTCGATCGAATGAGATACCCATTCGATCGAATGAGATCTGGTTCGATCGAATCAGTGACTGATTCGATCGAATCAGCTTCGTTTGACATTTTCAGTACGTTAACTTGGTTTCACGATCGTTGGTTTCTTGTTGAACCAACCTGATAGAACTGGGGACATACATGTGACATTTCATGTCCTAACAAACTCCCCCTTGGAGCCAGTTCTATTTGCTTGTAACCAATCGAGTTCACTTGCTCGACCGTAACTCCCCCTTGGAGTTATCTCACTCTCTCTTTTCTCAAAACTAGTGGTGCATACGTTGCATCCACCAACTCCTTACTTCATGGAGTTCTCTCTTTATCAAATGGTACAGTCAGTCAGACTTACCATAGGTTCCGCATATCCTGAGACGCTGTCAATTGGAATTTTGGATTAATATTTAAGCACAATTGTATTAGATTTGCAAAATTGACATTTAAAGCATAATCTATCACAATATTCCAAATCATATTTCATTCAATTCAAAACAATTACAACCAGAAGATTTAACTTTGAATTACAATAAGAAACAAGATAAATGATAGACATGACAATTAATCTTCAGTTTCTTGGGCATACTTCTTCTGTTGTTCTTTCCAATTTGATCCTGCATGTATGTCATAGGCAAAGCAAATCCTAATGACATTTCTGTACGTTAACGCTTGCTCTATGTCTTCGGGGCGTAAAGAATCTCTGTCTTGTACAACGTATAGACATCCTCCTTTGACAAATTTGTGAGCCACATTGGATCAAAAATACGAATTGTGCTCCAGTTTCCATAGTCATTGAGCACAATAACTGCCTCATGCAGTCTTCCATCATAGTACCAATGCCTGAATGATTTGTAGAAGTCCTGCTTCATCTTTCTAAGAGGAATCTTCTTCATTGTGAGTGGTGGCATGTACTTCAAAATAACTTTTGGCCTGTTGGTGATCGGATCGATCTCCTTTTTGCTTAGATATCTCTTCGGCCTTTGTGGTGTGATCATCTTCCATTTTGTGTTGTACTCTTTTCGCAACACATTCTGATAATACGTGGCAAATGGAGATGAGTTGGCGTATAGCAGATCAAGATAATTCAGACGGTTCAGATCATGAGTAGGAAGGGTCTTCAAATCAGTAATACGTTGAAAGTATTCAACCCCCTTTTCTCTCTTGACAGCTACGCAGTTAAGATCCTTCATACATGCCCAAGCGATAATTTCTCCTGAAGTTCTGCGACCCTTCATTTTATATGACGTTGTATGAGGAATGGTCGGCTTCGCTTG
This sequence comes from Bidens hawaiensis, assembly GCF_021521415.1. Classification (NCBI taxonomy): domain Eukaryota; kingdom Viridiplantae; phylum Streptophyta; class Magnoliopsida; order Asterales; family Asteraceae; genus Bidens; species Bidens hawaiensis. The sequence goes on from NW_027502929.1 coordinate 19,213, forward strand.
TTGTCTGGATCTTATCTTCTCAAGAATAGCATTGAATGCTTTCTTGCATTCCTCGGTTTTCTCTAAAAATTCGGCTTGATCCGCTTCAGAAGGCTGTTCCATATTGTTTGACCTTTCTTCAGCCTTTTTCTGCATTTCCTCCTCTGTTACATTTTGGAAGAAACTTGCAAAGTTAGGAAGATCGTCATTTTGAGACGTATAGTATTCAGGATACTCTTCCTTTGACAAGTCTTCCATTTCAACGTCATCAAATTGAGGGGAATCGACGTGTGAGGGATCAGTGGCCGTAGATGATGATGATTCAGGTGTAGCAGCAGAAGAAGACGTTTGTTCTATTGGAGGCAAAGCCAGATACTTGCCTGTTTCTACGTTGGATAACTCAAACATTTGTTCCAATTCTTCTTCTGTGAAATTATGAGAAATTTCACCTTCTTCCAAGTCTCCACTTGCGAAGTTTCGCTGCTCATTTGGATTGTCCAGTAGAAACGTGAAAAATTCTGCTGCAGTTTTTGATTGCAGCGGTTGGACATTAAACGGATCATCATCACCTGTTTGATTAAACAAACACAATGTAACAACAATTTTAAGTAAACATATGTAATATCATAAACATGAAATACAATATCATTACATATGAAACTGAGTTTATACAAAAATCATCATTTAACAAGATTTAACATTTAAATCCTCACTACATTCACTCAATTCACTCTTTAATACCTTCACCACCATCATCTGAAGAGTCAAGTTCGTCTGTGTCCACATCAACATTTGTTGGACCTTCCAAACATAGAACATCTCCTTTCAGTTCTGTTACTTTCGCCTCAAGGCTTAGATTAGACTCTCGTAGTTCCTTGATAGAAGAGCCCTGTTCGGCGACAGTCGCATTCAGCTGAGTGTTTTCAATTCTGAGCATGTCGTTTTCGGCTTGAAGTTTGGCAATCTGCTCATCTTTCAGTCGATTTTGCTCTTCTTGCCGTCTATTCAGCTCTTCTTGCTCAGTCTTGAACATGAACATCTTCATCATTGCCTTGTGAAGATCAGCTAGTTTTGTTGCAACCTGAGGAGGTATAGACATTTCTGGTTGAGGTTGAGTAGTCGGTTGTGGTGCTGATTGTGTTGCTGGTTGCTGTGGTGGTGGTGGTGCTTGTTGAACGGGAGGAGCAGCAGACGAAGTCCCAACTGATTGTAACGTTGGAGGACGTGGGAGATCAGAAAATAAACTACGATACTTCCTTGTAACCTTCTTCTTTTGCCTCTTCGCAGGCCTTTCTTCGCCCGCAATTATATCGGCCAGTTGCTCCTCGGCCCTAACCTCACCAGTAACGTGCACATCCGATGCACTTGCTTCATCACCAGCATCCAGATCCTCAACGTTAAAGAATGAATCAGCCTCTCTTTCGGCATCTGTTCTGGTGTCTGCCGGTACCCGCCTCCTCCTCAGTGTCAGACTCGTCGCTGGTTTTCTGATAAGGTAAGTTCTCGACGTCTGAATCACTGGCGGCATTCCTCCACTTCCTCTTCGGAGGAGCCTTGTAAGACGGATTTGCCACGTGCCCAAAACACCTTTTGTGTGGTGGTCTTGTGGGGCGGTCCTTGTATGATTTTAAACGGTTGAGGGTTTCGTTCTTCATGTGGTCCAGTTTCACCACATCACCCTCATTTTCTTTCAGTAAACCCGGAGCTTGACTATCGACGATCATTTGCACAAATCGCGGGTACTGTAGAAACTTCTCACCCGCCCCTTGTTTTATTGTGAGATTCTCCACCATATGGCTGAAGGTCATCTGCGAGAAGTTGTAGGGGCGGTTCATCACTAATGCAGCCATTGTAAACTGCATGCTTTCCCTCAATTTGTCAAAACTTGTTCTTTGAGGCCCTAAGCAGTGCATCACCACGTGTGCCAGATATTTGAACTCTGGACACAGATTGGCTTTATGGAGTAGACCGGCATTCAGGTCACCGTCGTACTTCATTCTGGCAAAACATCCTCTGGTTCCAGCAGGATGTAACACAGTAGGATCTGAATCAGAATCAACAAACCCACAGACTTCCCTGAGGATTTGGGCAGATACAATAATTTCGTGCCCTCTAACAGTGGAGCGAATTACCGACGGCACAACTGATTTGTCGTGCGAGGCATTCCTCCAGAATTCCTGTTGAACTGACATGATGGGTTCTACTACCCTAGAGATAGGTCCGTGAATCCTGGACCGTTTCAGGAATTTGATCATGGTTGCAAAGTCTTTCCCATGGCTTGCCTTTTCGTCAAGAAAGGCTACAATGTTGTGCTTGATTGATGTTTTGAAAGGCACAAAAACTTCTGCAACTTCAGCCATTTTATCTGCAAACATAAACGTGTTAGAACAAACAGATATCGAAAAGACTGAATGCGTTTAACATTTTCAAACTTTCTGGACTGGTTCAATCGAATGAGTAATGATTCGATCGAATGAGCTACTCATTCGATCGAGTGAGATCTAGTTCGATCACAGACAGTCGAATGAGATAGATTTCACCTTTGACCTCTGATTCGATCGAACTACTGACCGAATAAGTCTCATTCGATCGAACAAGAGACTCGTTCGACCGAATAGATTGATTCGACTCATTCAACAGCAGCCCAGAATGTGAAGAATCCCGATCGACATTTTCGATCGTTTAAACGATACACAACACACAGATAGCATCGGTTGAGGTTTGTGAACATGTATCAACATTAAACTACAAGTCTTAAGCAGTTAAAAACAGTTTAATGTGTGTTTCTTTCAAATGTCCGATTCCGAGAACAAAACGACCAAAAACTTGATCAAAACACGGTTATAATCCAAAAATTCTTACATTTTTGTGATGTACGTGAAAAACCGAGTAAGATGAATGGATCAAAACGAGGGATTCGCGTAAACGATTTTGAGAGAAATTTGCTGGAAATTTTTTTCGAACTAATCTGACCGATCGAACGAGTCTGAGTATTTATACTGTTTCTGGACTCATTCGATCAAATGGACTTGTTCGATTGGACCAATCGATCGAATGTGAGTCTATTCAATCGAATAAGTCTCTCGCAACACCTCTCATTCTCACAACAACTGACTCGATCGAATCGGCTCATTCGATCGATTTACTCGATCGAATAGCAACATATTCGATCGAATGAGGGAAAAACTTTGGAAAAATAAACTTTTAAACTTTTTATTCCCCGCCATCGATCGTGGTGCCTTTGAACCTGCAAGAAAACATAAACTTTTGACACTTGGTTAGTTTTCTTAGACATTTTCCGATAATGAGAGCTTAGTTCCTACAGAACATATAGACTATAAAACATTAGTAAACACACGGAAAAATATCAGGCACAACCATCTTTGGGTTTTCTTGCTACTTCTTCTTTCTTTCATGCACAGCCGATTGCGCAGATAAACATTTAGCAACCTGCATGAAATTTTCTTTCATTCCTACACACTGGATAAACATTTAGTAGGAATAGACAGGGATCAGACTACCTGTCACGATGATTTCTCATCGATTTTCAAACAAACAGAACTAAATAAATTGAAAAATAAATAGAAATAAAATCTTTTTGATTTTTTTTTTTTTTTTTAAGTATTTACAGGGAGGGACAGGGATCAGACTACCTGTCACTGAATGATTTCTCATCAACATTAAAGCAGAATAAAAATAAAAATAATTCAGAATAAAAATCTTTTTTGAATTTTTTTTATAATATTCAAACTGAAATAAGCAACTGTACAAAATTTAAAGTACAAAATTTTTGGTTGAGAAGGATCTATAATAAGAAATCATACAGACCTATTTGACTATCTACTGAGACTTTTCGAGATTTTTCACATGTTTTTGATTTTTCTTAATAAAAGAGTGTACAATATTAAACTAGACATAATGAACATTCTTTTTGTGAGAAAGATCCGAACATGGGATCAGTACTGACATTGTAGCACTCAGTAAGTTCAATATAATTTCTTTTGGTCGATACATATTACCGATGCGATTATGGGTATATTTGTCCATTTAAACTTAAACAAACATCCTCTCGTATGTCAATGACCATTTGATAATTGCTTGTGATCACAGCTATGTATCCCACCATATTTTGATTGACTCATGTAGGACCTCACAACATATTGAACAGTCAAATCGGCGCATCTTATTTTTGACAAACGACCATAAGCTTATAGGATCCCCTTTGTTCGCTTTTCATCAAATTTTGTTGCTTTTCACATTCTTGCGAATTTAATTAGCAACTTGATGATTTTATCATGTTTTAACATACGTGTTCGGTATTCATCTACTTGTCCCAAAATCATTTATTTTTTTTTTTTCAGGAGATATCCAAGTTATCAGCGCTGTCCAGGTCGATACTTACGTATCACAGAGGGAGATAATAACTTTAGATATACCAGCATGGAAGAGCGCTGTCCAGGTCGATACTTACGTATCACAGAGGGAGATCATTCCAAAACCGGTGGAGCATAAGATATTTAATACAGATATCCAAGTTATCAGCGCTGTCCAGGTCGATACTTACGTATCACAGAGGGAGATAATAACTTTAGATATCCCAGCATGGAAGAGCGCTGTCCAGGTCGATACTTACGTATCACAGAGGGAGATCATTCCAAAGCCGGTGAAGTATAAAATATTTAATACTTCTCCTTAATCAACGTTTAAAGCATATGATTTAGAAGGGACTTTCGATGAAAGCAGACCTGCAACACGAAGATCTAACATTCTTTAAGAATTTAGGTTTTGGGGGAACCAATTTGGGCCGATGGTAATTCGTGTACGCGTGATAAGACATATCCTCAATTGATATTGGTCTTTAGACAGTGACGTCTCGTCAATTTATCTTAGATGTACACCCATAGCTGACAATCTAAATGATTTAGATAGGTCAAATCCAGACTCAATTCAGTAAGATAAGCCTACCAATATATCATATTAGTACTATGCATGACTAATTTTTCACTTTATATCTTTTTAACATCATGCTACTGTCAGTGTGCCATCACTTCCCAAAGGTTGGATACAATTTCTCATTTTCTGATTATATGAATGTTTTTGGATTTTTTTTTTAAACATTATATTGAAACTTCTTTCGAAGTTATAGACTTGAAAAATTATATCATCTCCCAAAAAAAATTTAAATTATTTCGCCCCGATCAAGTCAAAGTCTTCAGGTAAACGGCTATCCTGAAGATCCAATGGATCAGCTGGACCGACCACATACGAGTATGTGTCCTTCTAACTAAGTATGAACGACTATTTTTCAGCGAAAAATAAAAACCCATCATAAACCGCCCCCGGTCACTTTCAGTCATCTAGTTAATGGTTATCCTCATAATCTACTAGTAGAAGTAAGGACCAAACATATCCGAAGATGTGTTCTTCAAACCGAAGCAACCGACATAATTCTAAGCGATAGTGATGTGTTTTTCTTTTTTTTTTTTTTTTAATATAAGGAAAATGAAAATAAGCTATACAGAAATAAAAATCTTTTTGATGTCTCAGTATGATAGCGTCTGTGTACTATCATCTTTCTTGTAACAAGATCAACTTCTCAAAATTTTAAAATTTTTGATGTTTTTGGGTTTTTGTATTTTATATTGTTTTTGGTTTTTCTTGAAACCTTTCTCCCCCTAAAATTATAAAAACAAAATCTTTTTGGATTTTTCAAATTTTTAAGAAAAGAAAAAATGAAAAACAATTTAAATGATATCTTCAGGAACATCATCTGATTGTCGTTTAACGCCGTTGATCTCTAGCAAATATAAAAACCGTGGTTTGTCAAATGATTTAGTGAAGATATCAGCGCGTTGTTCCTGAGTGGGGATTTTTACCACATCGATTAACTTCTTTTCGTAACAGTCACGAAGGAAGTGATATCGAATTTCGATGTGCTTCGTTTTGCTAAATTGGACAGGATTTTTGGTAATTGAAATTGCAGCAGAATTATCAAGATATATGGGAGTAGTAGAACATTCAATACCGTAGTCACGCATCTGTTGCTGAATCCAAATAACTTGAGAACAGCAACTGGCAGCCGCTATATATTCCGCCTCAGCTGTTGAAGTGGAAACTGACGTCTGCTTTTTGCATTGCCACGTTACTAAACGACTTCCAAAGAACTGACATCCTGCTGTTGTTGATTTGTAATCGAGTTTACAACCACCATAGTCCGAATCACTATACGCATGTAGATCAAAGTTGTCATCATGAGGATACCAAAGACCCCAATCTGGAGTACCCTTCAGATAACGCAAAATTCTTTTGACTGCAATAAGATGGGAGACCTTCGGCTTTGACTGGTAACGTGCACAGAGACACGTAGCAAACATTATGTCCGGCCGAGAAGCAGTCAGGTACATTAGAGATCCGATGATCCCTCTATAGTGAGTTGGATTGATCAATTCACCCTTCTCGTCAGGATTAATCCCGTGATTAACCGCTAACGGAGTTCCCTGTGAAGAGGAACTCAACATCTCGAACCGTTTCAAGATGTCATTGACGTATTTTGTCTGGTGAATGAAGACACCGGAGTCTGTTTGATCAACCTGAAGTCCTAAGAAGAACTTCATCTCACCCATGGAGCTCATTTCAAATTTTTCTTGCATCACTTGTTCAAACTCCTTGCATAGTGTTTTATTCGTGGACCCGAAGATAATGTCGTCCACGTACACTTGTACCATAATGAGATCTCCTTCTTTCTCCTTTGTAAATAACGTGCAGTCGATCGTTCCTCTTCTAAACCCGTTGTTCAGAAGGTGTTTGGATAGTTCCTTGTACCAAGCTCTCGGGGCTTGGTGAAGACCGTACAGAGCCTTGTTGAGCAGGTAGGCTTTGTCCTTGTGATTTGGGTCTTCAAAACCTGGAGGTTGTGCCACATATACGGTCTCTTCGATGTGACCGTACAAAAAGGCACTCTTGACGTCCATCTGATATACTTTGAATCTCTTGAAAGACGCATACGCCAAGAACATCCGGATTGCCTCCAAACGCGCAACCGGAGCATACACCTCATTGTAGTCTAGGCCTTCGATTTGCCTAAACCCTTGGACCACCAGGCGGGCTTTGTTGCGAACAATCACTCCTCGATCGTCGCGTTTACATTTGAGTACCCACTTAGTGCCAATTTTCTTCTGTCCTTTGGGGAGATCCACCAGCTTCCACACACCAAGTCTCTTGAACTGCAATAATTCTTCTTGCATGGCTGAGACCCAGTTAGCGTCTTTCAACGCATCGGTGATGCTGCTTGGTTCTTCTTGTGCTAAGAAGCATTCATGGGCATTTAGCGCAACTGATCCTGACTCCATCATTCAGTGTAGAGGCCAAAATTCAGCTGTCGACGTGTTTTGACACCCTGTTGAATGTCCCCTATAATGTTGTCTTGTGGATGATCACGTTCAGTCCTAACTACCGGATTGTCAGGAACGACAACATTTTGTTCCAAGTTAGTTAAGTTCGGCTCAGGAACTGGAGCGGTTGGTGCCTCTGAAGTAGAAGTTAGAGGCTGTTCTGCATTTGGCGCTTCTTGATTTGACGATGAAGGTTGTGGAGTAACCTGTGTCGGCGCCGAATGTACATCATCTGCTGCTGATTCATCTTCAGAGTCAGATTCGGATGACTCTTGAACTTGCTCGCTAGACTCTGTGGAGGAAGACGATGATGGACCAGGATGAGGTGAAGATTGCTGTGATTCATCAGGAGGTGCATTTTGCGTCTCATACATCATCTGAATAGCAACCTCATACAGATTGAATGACTTGAACAATTTGTCAAAATCAAACAACCAGTCTTCTCCTGACCCCTTGGCTGATTCTGTATAGCGTTGAACGTCGACATGGTACCATTCTTCAACTAATTTTGTTGATCTGTTGATGACCCTTTTGAGAGGTACACTGTAACCCAGAAAATAGCCGTTGATGATCTTCTCCTTGAACTTATTATCGACTTGCCTTTTAAGTAACGTGCAAAGAGCTCCAAATGGTTCCAGGTGCTCTAAATTAGGCCTCCTTCGTTGAAGAAGCTCGAAGCTTGTCTTGCCGTGGCGCTTGACAATGCCTACCCGATTCAATGTGAAACAGGCGTTGGCAATTGCCTCACTCCAAAACGTGACAGGCAACACTGAGTCTGCTAACATTGTTCTAGCTGTCTCGATTAACGTTCGATTTTTCCTTTCAGCAACCCCGTTCATTTGAGGAACGTACGGGGCACTGAACTCCTGAACAATGCCTCTTTCTTTGCAAAAGTTTTCAACATTCGCATTCTTAAACTCTGTCCCGTTATCTGAACGTATTCTCCGAACCTTCAGATTGTACTGTGACTCAAGAGTTGTAACCAGCAGATTTATGCACCCAAATGTCTCGGACTTTGCTTTCAAGAAAAACACCCAAGAAAATCTCGAATATTCATCAGTAACCACTAGGCAGTATGAGTGCCCAGAGATACTCTTGACGCTTATTGGGCCAAAAAGATCCATATGAAGGAGTTCCAATGGTATATCAATCGAGTGGAAACTCTTAGAATTGTGGGACCTTTTTACTTGCTTTCCCGCTTTGCACTGCACACATGAATCAGGGAGACGGAAACTTCTCAGATTAACTCCCTCAACTAGCCTGTTGTGCACAAGCTTATTCATGTTCCTGACATTAATGTGTCCCATCCGTTTATGCCATATGACAGTATCACGTTCGGATGCCTTGGACACAAAACATGTCGCCGTTGGAGACGATGACCCTGCCTTAGCCATATCCAGAATGTAGAGATCACTCTGGCGTGCGGCTGACATTAAAACCTTGTCTTCAGGAATGGTGAATTCCTTAGCCAAGATGTGGCAGTCTCGGTCATCAAACATAACTTTGAAACCCTTGTCGCAGATTTGACTTATCGACAACAGATTGTTCTCCAACTCCTTGATGAAATTAACCTTATCAAACGAAATTCGCCCATTTGAAACAATTCCTTGGGCCGTGATGTAACCACCTTGAGTTCCTGCAAAGGAAACTGCACCTCCTTTTATCTGTCTGACACTCGATAGGAGATTCATGTTTCCAGTCATGTGCCTGGAAGCTCCTGAGTCGATGATCCACATGTTGAATCTTGGATCATAAAGAGCAACCTGCACACAAAAAGCAAAAGGTTTAAACATCATTGGAAACCCAAGCCTTTATGGTCTTAGGTTTTCCATTATCGTCACGAATTAACAGTTCAATCCATTTACCCTCATTAACACTGTTTTCTGGTTTGACATTGTTATCAACAGTGTTGTTTTTCTTTTGATTCCAACTGTCAGTCTTCTTCTTAGCATGTTTGACATAGCTGGTTGAAGACTGACTTTCACTTGTTGAAGTGGAAACACTTGGGTTTGAGGGATCAACAACTTTTGTTTTAACATTTTGATGTTGTTGTTGGTTCGGTGATCTGTGTGGTGAGGTTGGCTGAGGTTTCCTAGGAGAAACCGACCGCGGTGTGTGAGACCGAGTTTGACTTTGAATGTCAACGGTCGGTCGCCTCATAGGAGTTGACTTGACATATCTAGGATCCGGAGTTGATATGTATTGCTTAGGATCCGTGTACTTGTAGCAGAATCTTGCTATATGGCCAACCTCTCCATATGAGAAACAGTAGTTTCTCCCCCTTTGACGTGGTGGAGAGTAATGACTTTGTTGTTGTTTGTTACCATAGTACCCCTTGGATTTGACATTTTGGGGTGAGGTTTGTCTGGGAGGGGGTTTTGAAAAATTATGTTTTTCATTAAAGTTACCCTCCTTGACAAACTGGGTACCATGTTCCACATGCACTTTCTGAGAATTACTTGTTGTTGCCTTTGATTTAGATGTGGATGGGCCTGACTTAGTTGTGGAACCTAAGTCTGTGGCAACAACATTTGGTTTTGGCTTGGTCTCAGGAGCCGGGTCAATGACTTCTTTACCCTTGGACTTTGAAATTTGTTTTGTGTCCTCGGGTGTTTTAACATTTGAGTCATCTTCTGGCACAGCTCCTGGTGTGCTCACAAATTGGTTCAGCACTGGGGGTGGGACATTGTGATATCCCACACCTCTTTCCTTTTTGCACCGGAACTCGGGGATAATGTGTTCTAGCAAATAAGAGGAATTGGAGTAACTTTTTAACTTGAAAGTCAATGATTCAAGATCAGCTTTTGTGTTCTCCATTTCCTTTTTCAAGACATTATTTTTATTGATATGAAAGTTTATAGAGTCTTGTTGATTTAGAACACATATCTCCAATTCCTTGTTCTGACGCTTAAGGCTATCAACTTTTTCTTTAAAAGCAGACTCTTTCTGCTTCCAAGCCTTGTTTTGAGCAAGAGCGTCAGTCAGTTCAATTAAAGATCTTGAGGCTGCTTGTTTATAAGCCTCGAAATCTTCAATTCTCTCTTTCAGAGAATGAATTTCTTGTTCAGACATTTCACATTTTAAACATTTGGTATTTTCTGGTTTGGGAGTAGTAGGGTTAGAACTTACCTTGGCATCATTTGACGTCTCTGCCATAGCTCTGATGCCACTTTGTAGGACCGATTCGGGACTCGGTTTCCCAACGATTCACGGGGCAACGTGTTAGAGTGCGGAATCCTCTAACACGGCGATTCGGTGGTGATCAACGGGCACGTAGGTACGATTCCTAAAGGGGTTTGACGCCTAGGATTGGAGGAAACGACCAAGAACACGAAGAACGCTTGAGAGAGTTTCTGGAGGCTGCTGGTTCTGTGATTTTCGTGAGTGTGTGTTCTGTTCAGAAACTGTGTGAAATTTCCTAAGTAACGTTTATATATCGAAAACTGGTTCGATCGAATGAGATACCCATTCGATCGAATGAGATCTGGTTCGATCGAATCAGTGACTGATTCGATCGAATCAGCTTCGTTTGACATTTTCAGTACGTTAACTTGGTTTCACGATCGTTGGTTTCTTGTTGAACCAACCTGATAGAACTGGGGACATACATGTGACATTTCATGTCCTAACACCCATCCAGGCAACCGTAGGCTACGGTCGCCCCATCGTAGGCTACGGTGGGGACCGTAGCTTACGGTCCATAGTCTCTGCCTTACGCTGGCAGTTCCCACCGTAGGCTACAGTGGGGTCACCGTAGGCTACGGTGGAACTGTCACCCACCATAGTCTTTTGCCCATAACTTTTTTGTTCGAACTCTGGTTTACGCCTCGTTTTCGGCCACGTCTTCGTCTTCAAATTCTCTATCATTACATGCAATAAAATCTTCATTCCACTCCATCTCTTATGCTCCAATTTAGCTCCTTTAAGCTCTGCTCACCTATAATCATAAAACCACTCAATGTGATCGTGTTTCCGGCATATAAACACACAAAACAAACAACATGACTCATTTAACACACAATATTTCACCCATACATCACATTCCCACACTTATCATTTTTCGTCCCGAGAAAGATGTACAATGAGATCAGAACCGAAAGTGATTTTTTACTAAATACTCAATTTATTTTTATTATTAACTCAAAAAACGCAATTGCCAATATTGCTACCCACTTAAACCCATGCCCTAATACTTATCGGGAAAAATAAGGTGTGACAAATCCATTAGTTTATATGATTAAGTGGAACCCACACATCAAAGCCCTAAAGCTGCCTTACCATGCTTCATTATGGTTTTACAGAGCCTGGCAACCCCAACTTGACTTAAACCTTAAAATTAGATGATCAAAACTATGCACAACCATGTGTACAATTTTAAGCCCATATGCAATAGCTAAAACAATCAAGGATATTATCGCCCAACCTAAACTTAAGCATCAAAGTCTACCAGAATGGCCATTAGATACTATTAGGTGCAATTAAGTAACTATCTAGGAAATAGTCTACATGGCATTCCCCCGCTATCAAGCAACACCCCAAAGTCCATCTCCATAGGTGAGTATGCACGAATTCATTTGTATGGCTTACATATGACGTGTCCCGTGTGGCCTATTTCTTAATGGTAATGAGACGCGAGCACGGGGACCCCATATGACTAACAGAGTGGATGATCAAGTCAGTAATGTAATTGTTCTTTAAAAGCTCGTAATGATCATGTTTAATAACTTATATTTGGCAGATAAATTGCGGTTTTGATTTTTGAGCTCTTTTAATATTCATAAATCCACTTAGGAGATATGAATACCAGATGATATAACGCATACAGACCCATGGTCTCCGAACCCTAGAGCATCCCATCAATACAGTATTTAAGGTCACAAAACCATACACCAATGAAGTGTTAACCACTTAAACTAGAAGTTTTTCTATTTATGTTTATATCACAAGCCATCTAGCATACTCTAACGTTAAGCCTATCCAAGCATCGTTCAATTGTCTATTCATATTTAGAAAAAAATTCTTTTGGTGATTAGTTCTAACAAAAGGCTTGAGAATGGTCCGACCTTTCATCCCAGTCCTTACACAGCCTTAGCTAAAGAAACAAAACCCAAAGATGTTTTCCACTAAAATCAAGCGATTAGAGGTTCAATTGAGTCAACAACCAAACCGTCCTTTCATTCTCAAAGGCTGAGCCTAGCGACACATCCCAAATTAAGTGTTTTATTGTTACTTTATTGTTATTATTATTAATATTATTATGATTTATTTGCTTATTTTTATTTAAAATTCTATTTTTTTATTATATATATATATATAATTTTGCAAACAGTTCCAGTTTTTCTATCATTTCCCATTATGTGCAAACATTTAAATTCAGGACATTTTTAACATTTTAGCATTTTTCGCTTCCCCTCCCGCATCCACACCACCGGCTCCCCTCGATGCCACGCCTCATGCATCCTGTTATGGAGATCGTCCATGTTCCTGTCATTAATTTCCTGCTGAAAGTTATACGCATGGGTTTGGTTCCACAGTTTCATCCTGTCATATCTCTGAGTCTCCAGGTGCTGCAACTCCGCGTTTCGATTTTGCTGGTCATACATGTGTTGGAACTGACTACTCTATCCCCCATAAACAGACGACCTCGAATTCTGAATCCACATCATCCTGCATCATCCCATGCAGTTCCTGAACCGGAATAAACTGGGGCTGCTCAAACGAACCACACGCCTGACTGCTCTCAACACCACCCATTGGTAACCGCCACACTACTGCACCCCCCCAACCATCAGCTCATAAACCTCTTCAATAGCATCCTCACCCTCACCACTTCTCAATGCCTTCAATAGTGTCTTTGTATCCTAATGTTTCAAGATCAAATACTCCTCTGTTTGTTCAGTCATCCATCCCTCTTTCTCCATTTGATCCATCGTAAACGGGTAATGAATTTTTTCAACACTTGGTGTATCCTCCCTAATAGCACCCTTCATTTTCAGTAACACCGTGATCAATCGGCAATGTGGGATAATCAATTTCTTCTTCAATTCTCGTGCCTCCCAAATATTCATCATAACCAAATACCGAAACAAAATCTCCCACATCCGCACGCTCATTCTATCCCCTCTTCGCGGCATAACATTGCTAACTACCAAACTCAACAGAAGCCTAACATTTCCCCTCAAATTACTTCTTAACAAATTGTGACTCATCCCCGGTCTAAACAATTTAGTCTACATCATTTCATACGTGGGGTGTTTACCGGGGTATCGGCAGAGATCATATTCTGACGGGTAAATGTATTCCCCCGATGACTGCGAATCAAACTGAGCGATGCGGCGAAGACTATCCAAAGACATCACAACTTCCTTATTGTTAGCCGTTCCAATCAAGCTCAACATTCTTGGTGCATTATTTCCCCAGTCCAATCTCAAAGTGGATACCCACTCCTGAATACTCTCCATGTGCATCACCTTGGTCTCACCATTATAGAATTTCAATGCTGCTTCCCATCCTTGATTCTTAAACATTCTGACAATCCCAAATGGTTTCACGTCACTAACCCTGACTTGCTTCTCACAAATAAAATCCAAATTCTTCAGCTTTAGCTTATTCATCTCATCATTAAACAACTATGCCTGCCATAGAGGATCCATCCCTAACAAAGGACCCCCTCCCCAAATCGGCTTAAAGGGAAGTGCCATACCCTCATCTTCATGCGGTTCTTTTATCGGGTTATTTTCCTCATCGTCATCCCTTAAAATTAGTCTCCTTTTCGGTAGTGGAGGATCCGGTGCCGCCGAAGATGAACTTTGTAGGAATGTGTTCGTGACTTGAACAAGATGTAGATCGATATCTATAATCAACATGAAGGTCCAGAATCCCTAAACATGATCAAAAACAACAAGGTTTCTCATTATCTTCTCTCAATTTCTCATATATATCAAGATTTACAACAATATATGACAAATATCTGTATATATACGCTCTGGACCAAAAAATTATGAATACATATGTCAAGATTACTATTTATAGGGAGGTAAGAACATTTCTAACGCATAAGTATGCATACGGGCGCATATGTTTCAGTGCCTATGTTTACGGGTGCATATGTTTCAGCGCATATGTTTCCGGGCGCATAAGTTATGCGCTAGAAAAACTGAAAACTGTTTTGCTCATAACTTCTTCATTATAGCTTCGTTTTACGTGTTGTTTTTGCCCACGTGCTCGTATTCAAATTCTCTATCACTCCATATAATAATATCTTTGTTTCTACTCTGTATAAAATACACTATATTTTAGCTCCTTTAAAGCTCTACTCACCTTCATTTGACAAAGACAAAAGCGATAGACGTATGTACTACAGACTCCTCCTCAGATATTGCCGAGTCTTTCCATTCAAATTAAGTGCTTTAACATTTTAGCTCTGGGTATCGCTTGCCTTGTCAACACATCTCTTTCAAATTCTCAATTCCATAAGTGCAAAGAACATTTGTATGAACCTGGAATACGGATCTAGATCTTGATAACAACGATACACATGTTGATTGATATACGATTAAGCTGGAATACGTTATGGAGATGACAATTTGACAAAGTAACGAGAGAGAATGATCACTGAACTGAAAACTTACATTAATGAATAATTTACAGACTATATATAGGGGATGACCACATTCGTTAACTTAACAGTTAACGAATGTGTCATTCGTTACATTAAACCATACGAATGAACTCTTCATTCGTTAATACATTTAACATATAACGAATAGCGCTCATTCGTTATCTCATTCGTTAAACTGGGTTAACGAATGAGCTTACAATTAGACGAATGTGTTACATTCGTTACAGAGTAACGAATGTAACATTACATTAGAGCGAATGGTTCATTTAGCCATATTTACATTAAGACCCCTATACTTTATACTAAATACATTAATGCCCTGATAAAGACTGAGACGTACAAAACGTGTATCAACAACATTTGATGTCAAGTATCAAACAATTGTTTAAACATTATCGTCTCTGTTTGTATAGTCTTTGACACTTTCCAGAATTGAATCTTTAAAATCTTTAATAATTCTCTCGCTCAATTTGATAGTCTAACAGACTCCACCTCAAGCTTCATGTCTTAATGGGAACTGTTACTCATGATAATTGTAAGTTGAAAATCTTAATTAACAATGTAAGCATACTCAAATACTTGTAAAGATTTTTCAACCGTTTGACAATTTACCACCACAAACATCAAAAATTTGTTTATCAAGTCCAAATTAACGATCAAGAAAAACACTGACATTTAAGTATGTTTCCAGTTGATTTTATAAAATTTTGTGTTCCAACATCAACAATCGAAAATAAAAATGGAAAAATAAAATCTTTTTGTTTTTAATGAAAAGCAATAAAGACAGTAAACAAATGAACTTCAAAGCTATTTACAAACATGTAAACAATTACATATTTTATGAGTTTGAGCAGAGAATCATATTGACCGAATTACCCTTCGGTTATGGTTTTATTTTCAGCTATACTTTTATGTGATCCCCACCTGTCAGACATAATTTGTATATCTTAAACAGTGAGTTTTCACATGTATCTTTAAAATCGATTAGCTGTTACTCAAGCAAAACGTTAAACTCTTCCCTCAAGGTCGGTAGTACTATACGCAGATAAGGTTCCATTTTAACAAAATAAAAGATAAAAATAAGTTCAAATTGTATAAGGCTTTAACAATCAGGTCGGATAATACCATGTTATCATGCTGAGAAAGTCCAAAGCGTTATACGAAACATCAAGAAAATAAAGCAGAATACTTAGTTCTTTATCCTTGGATCAGTATTACTACATGCATAGAGGATCCAAGACTTAAGCAAAAATAAAGAAAAAAATAAGTTGAATTTCTTTGCAAAATAAAATAGAAAAATAAGTTGAATTTCTTTACAAAATGAAACCATGCACACACAACAATCTTTAAACTTTTCTTTGCTTAAAACAGAAAATAATCAAGCTTCGAGATGTTCCCCCACTAGATTCGGCAGTATTTATGTTTGTATCATATACTTTTTCATACTTGCTTTTTTAAAGGCCTACCAATGCACTCTTGGAATTAAGCACTCAGACTTTTTGATTACTTTTTACCAGACTTGGGACCAGATGATCAATGTATTATCATCTTCCCATTTTGCTTCAAAAACTCATTTTTGATTTTTTTTAACTCTCTTAAATGTTTTTGAATTTTCTCAAAATTTTTACTCCCCCTAAAATCAAAAACATTATCAAAAATAAACTTGACTGTTTGAAGTGGTCTACAAATATTTTTAGATCACTTTTAGTTAATTACAATGGCAGCCTCATTAACAAGAATAGATAGTTAGGCAATCCAAAATGGACATAAAAAGCAAACTGTAATGAGCTCCATCTTTCTAGATTTCCTGTTCTTGCCCCGCCTGATGTGCTTGAAGTAGTTTAATATTTATTAACTAAATTAACTAAAAATAAACACTAAGTAATACTTGTAACGTCCTAGTTTTGTTAAATAAACAAATAAATATTCCGGATTTATTTTAGTTGTCGTGTCGAGATACGTCAATTAAATGAATTAAATAATATATAGAGTGAGGATAAGATTAAGAGGAGTTAATGGACTTAAAAGTGATTATGGGCCTAAAAGCCTTTGGGCTTGGCCTATTTAAACCCTAAAACCCTAAATCTATCCTTATTCTTATCATTTCATCATCACCTCCCAATCATTGGCACACATACACACACACACCATAAATCTCCTGTACCAACAATTGCATTTATTCAAGATCCGATATTTAAGGTAAGTATATAATTATTATTCGTTTCTTTTATTTCGTATCTCATCTCATCTCAGATCTAGTAGCAAATGACTGCTCGAGCCGAAGCAAACCAACATAAACTAACCAAGCCAAACCGATAAAGGTGAGCTTCAGTTAATCAAATACATAACAATAATAATACAAATAATAAACTGTTACAAAAACGGGCCTTCAACGAGACCGGGTTACATCAGTCCGACCAAAGTTTAGAACCCGAGGTCAGCTCGGATCTGAACAGTAAGCGAAAAAAAATAAGAGAGAATAAGCCTCATGTAAAACCGAATCCGAACCTGCCCCGTTGCGACCACCGATGAACACCCAAACAGAAACAGATCCGAACCGGATCTAACCAGACACAAACTCCAGCATGTGAAAAAGACTACGCGAAAATCCCAAGCGAAATCCGACATGCGAAATGGGTATTTCGCACGGCATGCGAAGTGGGTATTTCGCATGGCATGCGAAATGGATGTTTCGCATGTCATGCGAATCCCTATGCGAAATGGATATTTCGCATGGCGTGCGAAAACTCTATGCGAAGACCCGAGCGAAGCGAATCGTGGCTGTGTGAATCCCTGTTACTCGACTCGTTACTGGAAACCAGGAAGAGAAGGAGACGAGCTATGGTGGGTGTTGTGAGGGGAGACGGAGCAGGTGGCGGTGGGGTTGTATGAGTGGCCGGCGGTGGTGGCCGTAATTTAAGGGGAGGAGTCGGCGAGGAAAGAAAAGAAAGAAGGAAGGAAGAAAAGGTGAAGGTAAGGGGGTAGGGGGTTGGTCACGGGTTGGGTAAGGAAGTGGGTGGTTGGGAATGCTACCTTAATAATAATAATAATAATAATAATAATAATAATAATAATAATAATAATAAACGACTAATAATAACAATAATAATGAACTAATAATAATAATAGGATAAGAAACTAAATGGGACCCAAACCCGAGACCCGACTCATCCAGCGACCCCAAACCCGTTTAAAGACGTTAACTTATGAACACGTGAAGAATATGAACTAATAATGAAATGAGAATAAAATATATAAGAACGAAGATAATAAAGGAGGATTAAGAATATTAAATTAATACGAGCAATATAAGAAGGATGCATGTCGGTTCAGTTAACTAAGGAGTTAACCCCGTTAACTTATAGAGGATTAATATGTGTACGTTATTAACAGTTAGTCGAGCTCAGTTGAAGAAAGACATCCTTACTAATTCGAAAAGAAATCGACTACAGGTGAGTTCTAGCCCCCTTTTTCCTTTAAACGTTTTTGGGGCTGTATGCATACTCGTATGTGAAAGAATAGATATATGTAATTGTAATTAATTATATATATCTTATAAAGACGTGGTTACGTATTAATTCATTAATATGTATTTAAATGTTTAAATGGTAGTTTATAGAATAGAAAGAGTTAAGGAGCAAGCCCTACTAATACTTGTGTAGAGTGTATGGACGGAAAAGCACACGCACGAACACAATAAAGGACTAAAAGCCTATACTGTTTTCGGGCCCATGTTGTGATAGCAATGTGGTCTAATTATAGATACAACGAATTGATTGATTAGAATAATATGTATAACCTAGTCCAATTATGGATACTATAGTGAGGTGGTCCAGTTATGGATACAATGAAACGAATAGGTGGTCCAGTTATGGATAGAATGAATGGCTGGTCCAGTTAGGGATACAACGAATAGGTGGTCCGGTTATGGATACAATGAATAGGTGGTCCAGTTATAGATATGTCACACTCCGACTTAGGGCTGGGCGTGTGACTCATAACTTGGTACCTGTTTTATAAATATATCAGAGTTACGGGTTGATTTAGCGGAAGACTTTATTTAAAATAATTTATTATTATTATTATTATTATTATTTTGAAAACTTCTCGGATATTAAATATCCGAGTGCTTACAAATAAAATATTAATTTATTTCGAAAGCTTTTTGGAAAATGAATATCCAAGTATTTGATTTATAGACTTTTGGAAAACCTGTTCATATTATTTTAAAAATTGAGCCATCTTCAATAGCGAGCTTCTATCTCTACGAGCTACTCAAATCCTTGCTACCTGTATAATACTTGTTTTTCTGAAATGTTGGGAAAAATACGTCAGCTATATGCTGGTGAACACGCTGACACAAAATATTTTAAGTTACTTGGTTATCCCCTCGGGTATCTTATGACCCGGCCCATCGTGGCTTAGGAAACAACCAAGTTAAATATACTATTATAAACCTCCAGTTATACTTGAAACCTCTCAGCGATATCGCAGCATCGAGGTCTTAGCAACTATCAATATACACGAGATAATCCCCTCTCGGACATTACTTAGGTCCGGCCCAACGTGGCGGAGGCATTAGCAAGTGTGGTGCAGTGTACCCACTGTTTATCCACATATGTAAGGATCCAGACAAACGTATACAATAGCCTGAGGGCCAGCATTACTTTTGTTTATAAAGTTTTAGGGATATAATCCCATGCAAACATTCAAGACTTTGTTTTATAAAAAGTTAGACGTATTCACCTTTCTTCTTGGTTGGTGTTCTCACCAATTTGTCTCGTTACCTCGGACCTATAGTACGAGAATAACATTTTATAAGCACTAGATTAACGATCTAGCTTCAGACCTTTAGTCCGATTGTATAACCTTTACATTGTCATTTTATCTCTTTATAAATATAAGGAGATCTAGTCCTTTTCTTTTGTTAATCATTGATAAGCCACGTTTCTTCATTTCCACGAAGAAACGTAGATTTCAAATTTCTTTTATAAGAAATATTATAAAATATTTATAATAGAGAAATAGTATTTCATCTATAATTTTGACTTATAAAAATCTATTTTCTTACTTTATTATATAATCAAGGTATGGGCTATATCTCTGACTAGGGTCTAAGCCATTTATAATATAATAATCGGGCAGAATCCCTATCTTGTATGGCTTATGAAATGCCTATGTTCTACTTGGATCGCACTTCTACTTGGAGGAAAGTCAAGAGAGTAACGATGTAGAATTCTAGCACGCACTTCGAGGCCAAAACATCGGAATATCGACGTATCGGGGTTATGGTATGCTTATCGAGGTGGTGTATGTGTTTTGGAGTGTGTGGGATGGATGAGAAACACCCCATGGCCGATCTATTTATAGAAAATTTTCTGCATCTTCACGTATCGTGAAGCTGCTTCTTCGAGGCCGAAACATCGAAATGTCGACGTATCGGGGTTATGGCACGCTTATCGAGGTTGTGTATGTGTTTTTGGAGTGTGTGGGATGGATGAGAAACACCCTATGGCCGATCTATTTATAGAAAATTTTCTTCATCTTCACGTATCGTGAAGCTGCTTCGCGTATCGCGAAGATGCACTAGCTTCGCTGAGTCGCCGCATAGGCTTGCCACGTGTCGCCTAGGCCTGCCACGTGTCACCGCGTGGTGACGCGTGTCCCGTGACGTGCATCTTCGCGTATCGTGAAGATGCAACTTGGATTCTTCGCGTATCACGAAGATGCAAAACTTCAAATCTGTTCATTTTCAGTCCCTGATCTTTTGGTAACTTGCCATATCTTGAGCTCGTCTCATTATAAAAAATACAAAGACGGCTCTCAGGCGGCTCGCGACGATGCGAGCGTGTGAAGTGCAAAATGCGCCATCAAAGCGCCACATTGCGCTTCACCCAAGCCCGTGCCCATATTCTTACACCTTTGGTGGAACGACGGGAGTATGGCATGGCGGCGGTCCGCCTGATGTCGTCTCACCGAGAACATATTTGCGAATATACCCGTACATATTTTCTTGTTTTCTCTCTTCGTTACCCTCTTAATTTCTTATCTAACAAAAGAATCTTTTGTGTTTCATAAGTGCAAAGATGTATATATATCGTAACTTGATGTTGGTCACAAATTATAAGATAAGTAATACTTAAAAATATATATACTTTCAAGTGATAGGTGGGATATATATATGTTAGATTAGTGTCAACAACTAAAACGTGGCAATCCATCTGCATGCAATAATTCCACACTCATGCATTTCTTTATGTATATGTATTTATTATTTTACAATATATAGAAAGTGTAGTGTTATTACTTTAACGTAATATTATATACATATTATAGTTTAATCATATTAATATTTTATCTAGTTGAATTATTAGTATTTGAGATTGTTAAACGCTTGATGAAATATCTGATTATTTCGTTGGCTTTAAACGTTTGCGTAATAACATTTCACACATAAACCGAAATACATATTGTTATCGGTTATATACTCATGTGCGTATATTTGTACTAACTTCCTATGTCATATATTATTATTATTATAGCTTATTACTACAAAACTGACACGTTATAGTTAGGGCGACACTTAGTCAAAAGCGTGACAATTCAATTAGAGCTCAACTTAAGCTGTTTATTCTCAAGTCCATTATTAAATACTTTAAATCCATATTACTAATATTGTTATAACATAATTTCTGTCAAGTAGATTTGAATGGCAAACGCATGCATCCATTTTATTAATATAGTACTTTATACATATATATATATATATATATATACACCTCTATGATAAATGATGTTTGTATATTTTTTTTTCTATTCATAAACGATGTTTAATTATTTTAAATTTTCATGTAGAGACCTCATAATTCAAATGATCATTTTTTTAATACGTTTTAATAATGTTTCGTATATAAATATTTTTATTTGTATTCGAAAGCAGACACGCTGTGTAATTACCTTCACTTATGTCAAGTATTACACTTTAGTTCTTCAACTTTTCAAAGTTAATTAATTATATATATATATATATCTCAAAATTTTGGTAGGTGTTACAGGATACAATGAATAGGTGATCCAGTTACGGATACAATGAATAGGTTGTCCGATTATGGATACTAGCTATTAATTATGTGTGTATATGTAGTACGATTGCATGACATGATAATTTTTAATGCATAGATATACGTCATGTGAATGTATGGTCCAGCTATGGATACTATTTGTACATGTAAAAGTCAGTTGATAGAACATAAAGAAGGTATGGGACAAGTCCTATCACATACATGCGTAGAATAATAATATGTATATCGATGTGAATGAATGGTTGCATGTTCGTGCGTAGAGCCTTCGGGCCTCATGCATGCGCAGCAAGTTAGGATGGCAAATCCCTCTAACTTGATATGGTTCGATTATGAGTAAGAGTAGAAGGCTCGTTTACGAGCAAGTACGTACAAGACTAGTTATAGACGAGTGTTGCCTTGCGAGTGAATAAAGAATGCGATTTAATTATAATTCCAAATTTAATTAAAAGAAATAAACGTTATAACTCACTCAGCGTGTAGCTGACTTTTAGTATGCAGGTATTATTGTGATGATGTGGCAAGCTTGAGGCACGTACGGGGCTATCCATATTGAAGAATAGTTAGAGAATAAGGTTGTTATATAAAAGGTTTAAATTTCCGCTGCGATTTGTATAGACTTCCGCTGTAACAAACTGAGTTTATGAGTAAATCCAACGCTAAGTAGGGTTCCCGGGCTCGGGGCCTTACAATACTCTAGATTCTCTAAAACTCGACTAAACTACTAACCGGCAAGTGGACTGATCGACTCTAGTAAAGCTAAGTAAGTCCGGATATCGAACCCATGAGACTCTTTAAATTACGTATATTAGCTATTTAGACTCAACTAAAAACATGACTTATTAAATTATATTTGTGTGGGGGGTTTTATTTAAAATACTAATTTATACTATAATGAAAAAACTAATTAAGAAAACAAGTAATTTAAACGAAAGCAAAAGTTTGTTAATTGAAATAAGATGATGATAAGAAAACTACCTAGGCTAGAATCCCCTAAATTTCAGTAATGAATTAACCCGGGAAAATATTTAGTTATGGACTGCGATCAATGTTGTAAAACTCCCAAGTAGGCGGCCGAGTACTCCCCTATTACTCCCCGCCTAGATCGAGTACTCCCCGCCTCGGCCGAGTACTCCGTAGGTATTTTCCGAGTAATCCCCGACTATTCCCGAGTACTCGCGACTCCCATTCGACCGCCTAGGACCGCCTAACAAATTTTACAACCTTGACTGGGATCGTAAAATCGACATTTAAAAGAAAACCCGAACAGGACCCCTGACCCTTCTCAAGAGACACCTATGGATTTCTAACAAGTTTTAACGCACACCAGTATTAAAAATCAAGTTCCCTTACGGTCACTTAATTAATTATGATTTAGTTCCTTTATACAAAATCCTACCTTCCAGCGTGGAAATCAAAGGCAAGTTACTTTATTTAATTGATTTTCTAAACAATAATAAATCATCAACCCTAGACAGACTCCCTACGTAGAACTAAATCTAGCAAGATTAAATAATAAAGACTTATCAATAACCTAGCACTTTACAGATTTTAGGTTAGCAGCACACTTAGGTTTATTTGACAATATTATTCCTATGATCTTATCATGAAATCAATCGTAAAATAATCAAAAACACAAAGTAATTGACCAAATAGAAACCTATCATAATGACAAACAATAATCTAGGAAACTATGGAATAAAACTCATCAAACAATCCTAAGCATCCATATGCATAAATTTAATATAAATAAATCTTTTACTAAACCATAAAAACCATAACGATAAATTATCCCAAGTCAAATCAAAACATCAAAGTAGTTTCATCATAAGCCTAAGTAG
>NW_027502930.1:0-22793 GCF_021521415.1 Bidens hawaiensis
TGGATATAACCAAGTTGCTAATTATGGAAACTTTGTTGTTTGAAGTGTTAAGAATGCTATTGTTTAGATGATAATGATATGATAAAATAGGATCAAACTATAGGTTGTTATGATCTGGTAAATTTGATACATAAACACCATATTGACATTATAGAAATAACATGCTCTTGTGTTGTTAGAAATTTGAAGTTAAGACTTGAGCATATTTAGTTGAGAAATTGGTTTAGTGTGCATAATTGGTGCTATATGATCAAAAATGAATGTGATGGTGAATTATTGTTGTCATGTGTATATATGATGTATAAAATAATTTAGTTATGATATTATGACTTAAATAGCTTGTCGGTAACATTAATTGTCGAAAAGTTCGACTTTTAACGTGAACGGACATGAGTTTTTGGGAATGTTTTAAAACAGCTCCTAAAGTCATAAAATTCTTATATTTAACATAAGTTAAAGTATAAGAAAAATTCAATATAGCAAAGCGTGACCCTACACGATTGGTGTCGCGAAAACCGCCAGGAAAACGTTAAAATTGACGTTTTTAAGAAAACGGGAACTAAAATTAAAACCATATCATTTTTATTGAAAAACTAATAAAACTTAATTAAAACTATATAAAATGGTATATTTAATAATTTAAAACTTACAGTTTTCACGAAAAGATAACCAGTTCGTTTTTAAACACAAAACCGACGAAACTGGCAAAACCGACTAAAGTGATGTCATATTTGACTAAAATAAAAATTATAATTTTCAAAACATTCCCGCAACTAAAAGGTTATTTTATTTTTATTTAAAATAATATTTAATTAGAATTATTAAATAAAACAATTGTTGGCTAATATTTACTTGTTTAAATTTCTAATGGTTTAATAACTAGAACTACAAGTTAGGAACTCTATATGTTCGTGTGCTTATGCGATCACATAGGTTGAGGCTAAATAGAATAAAAGTTGTTAAAGAATTATTTAAACCCGGTCTTAAAATTAACGAACATGTGCTAATATAGGACACAAGCTTTTTGGACATATCGCGGATTTAAATGTGAGTTTTTCTTTTAACACCCATTGTTTTAAATTTTTATAAATCGTTTTTGGGGGATAAGCATATTGTGTGTATATATATTTTTGAAAGCACATTATACATTACAAATTGTGTTATATTGGGATGAATTAATTTGGTTAAATAATTATTAACCGAGATAAAGAAGGGCACATAAATATTGGTAGATCTATCGGGGTGAAGCCCCCACTTTCATTCGTGTTGGGTTAAAAGTGGGAATATTTTGAGTGTTTTACGTTTTGAGTTATCAAATTGGTAGTCATACACACGTTGTACTCTTAGCTAGTTTACAACTAGCACTTTTTGTGAAAAAAGGTAAAATGTTGGTTTTTGTGTTGTACCGTGTATAAATCGGTGTTGTTGGGAATATGGTAATTGTATACTATTATTTTCATGTGTAATGCTTATATAAAATTGTTTTATCGGGAAAACTCACCAACATTCGTGTTGACCCAAAAGTTATTTTATATGCTTTATAGGTAAATGACGTTTTCGTGAGGAGGAGCGGGAAAGACGCGTGGGTGTTTGAATAAGTTGTATGTTGAACTAAGTTGTTTTTTTTGTTATAATAATCGTGTAAGACTTTGATATTTAAATAAATATGTTTATTTTGACATATTTAATGTTGTGTTGTTATGATTGGCTAACGGCATCTATCACCACTCGAAAGGCTTAACCTTAGTCTTCCGATGATTATCATTATGGGTTTTTGGGGTGTGCTAACCTGCAACTCCTTTATAAAGCTTTAAACAATCCCGGACCCCAGCTCTAAAGAATCCCGAACCCCAAACAAAAACATTACCTATCCCGCACCATTGACCATATGTAGCCCAAACTTCCAAAGTTATCGGACAACTCGACAGAAGATGCTCCACCGACTCATCACCCCACTCGCAACAAACGCACATCGGACCACCTACCTGAATGTTTTGTTTTAAAAGTTCCACTTCAACCTGAAGCCGGCCCATCTCCGCATGCCACGCTATAATAACCCTCTTATGAGGTACCCATCTCACCCACTTTATAACGAAACGGTCCCGGTTATTTTTCTCTTCTTGGATAATGTCCCTTACCTCTTTGACCGACAACTCTCCCATGCTCCAATTACCCCATCTCCTTATATCCGATCCATTATTATATCCCAACTTATCTACTAGGTCCAACATTTCAGCAAACTCATTGGAGCATTCCTTTGTTATCGGCTGAGCAAACATATTTTTTATAAGATATCATTTGTTCTCCTCAAAATACAATCTTTCTCCCACAAGGAAGAAAATATTATTCTCCACTGCAAACAAGCATGGCCATTTTTTAAATAAAAGGATATCTACCAACCAACTATCTAGCCAAAACCGAATAGTTTTACTGTCTCCCACTGTGGCTCAGTAATTAAAATATAAAGGAGAATCCCCCACTGAAAGGTTACCAATATTTTTCACTAAAGATCTCCAACTACCTCCCATTTGAGAACTAACGGGTAAAGAAAAATTACGAGATCGAGCTTTTTGAGTAAAAGATATCACCTTCTTCCACAAACATTCTTGAAAAGACCGGAAGCGGGAGCCCCACTTAAAAAGCAACGCATCATTAACGTCACTAAGGTTTGGAATCCTAAGACCTCCATATCTTTTGCTAGCCGTGACCCGTTCCCAAGCAACCCAATGAATCTTATGATGCTCTGAATTACCCTACCAAAGAAACCTTTTCATAATCATTTCCAAATACGAGATAATGGTCAAAGGAGCTTTATATAGAGAATGATAATAGATAGGAAGCCTAGCTAAAACCGATTTAACAAGAGTGAACTGACCTCACAATGATAGAGTTTTAGCTTTCCAACCCGATAACCTTTTCTCGAAAACTTCAATAAACTTTCTCTAATAACAACACCGATTCATGTTTTCGCCTACTACAATAACCAAATAATCAAAAGGTAAATCGCCACTTCTACAACCCAACATCAAAGTTATGTTTTTCATATCTTCTTCATTAATCCCAAATCCATAAGATTAATTTTAAATCCAGAATACAAATAAAAACATCGAAGGATTCTCGCTAAATGTTCAACATTGAAAACTTCACCTTTACCCAAAAGTATAGAATCATCCGCATTGAATAAGTGGGATAAAGTCCATTCTTCTTCCCGGATATTAATACCATCGAATTCCCCAACTCGCATGCTTTATCAATCATGCAAGAAAGAGCTTCCATAACCACTAGAAAGAGAAAATGAGAAAGAGGATTGCCTTGACGAAGGCCATTTTGAGCATTAAACTCAAAAGTGGGCGACCCTTTCCCCAACACCGAAGCTCTCGCATATTTTAATACCCCTTTAATCCAAATAACCCACCTCTCCGAAAATCCCATTTATTCAAGAATCGACAATAAAAATGCCCAATTTAGTGGACTTTTTCAAAATCTATCTTAAGCAAAAAAGTGGACCTTTTCTTCTTCTTTAACCAGGCTAGGACCTCATTTACCATTAGCGGCCCATCAAGAATAAATATATTTTTTGGAAAAGCCAATTGGGTCTCAGAAATTCCATACGATAACACCTTTTTAATCCTATTCGCCAAGTTTAGAAACCACCTTACTATAATTCCAGTTAGTGTAATAGGCCGATAATCTTTTAGTAAACCCGGATTATCCACCTTAGGAATTAAAGTAATGAAGGCGGAAGTGAATCCTTTGCTAAGTTCTCCCGTCTTGAAAAAAACATTAAGAATTTCCCAAAAATTATCATCCAGCAAGGACCAATATCTTTTCACGAACCAGAAATTAAACCCGTCCAAACCTGGCGCTTTGCCTGAACCAGAATCAAACACTGCGACCGTAATTTCATCTTTAGAAAATTGACTAACCAGAGCCTCCACCAAATTTGTTGGAATTTTCTTAATATCTTCACAAAAGATGGGTGGTCTCACTTGGTTATGTTCTGAAAAATGGTCTCTAAATGTTTAAATATTTCTCTTTTCATCATATATGGTTTAGTCACCCACACCCCCATCAACAAGAAGACCCGAAATTGAATTCTTAGCTTTCCTGCCATTAAGAAGACCCACACCACACACCATTAGTTTTTATTGTTTTCAAAAGACAATTTTACCCATTGAAAGAGTTTTATTAATTAAAGTGAATGCATTAGGTGTTGTACTATATATATATACATATATATATATATATGTCAAATGTTACAAAACTCTTAAACTTAGAAAAGTTCTTAAAACACCATTCTCAAGTGTTTTATAATATAACTAGTGGGTTACCTGTAACACCCCGGTTAAAGCGGAATACGCAAGAGTGTGACGTACAGATTGCCCAAAACACATGTGACACTATTAAGTGACAATAATATCATTATTTCATTCGAATCCCAAGTACACAAGTTGTTCAACAAAACCAATACAAAGAAAAACAATAAAACACATGTCTTATTTATTTATTATTGAAATAACCTAACTTCTAGTGACTTCATCCGTTTCATCCTCTAATAAAGGTACCTGTAACATATATATAAAACAATGTCAACTAACTTAATAGTTGGTGAGTTCACACAGTTTAAATACTACACAAAAACCATACAATTCCATCAAAACTTGTGAAAGCACATAAAGGTTCTTTACACTAGAAACATAGGTCCTGAGTGTAAAGAATAAATGAAGGTCTTTTCCAGTTGGGATTGTGCACCAACATACTCAGATCCGAGTCCCTTTTCCACTAGAAAAAATGGTCCATGAGTGCAAAGGGGGGCGTATGATCATACTTATCGAAGAAATCCATGCACGTAATAATTCAGCAAGTAACAAGTAAACACACAAGTCCATGATGCGAATTGTAGTTTGTAAATAATAAATAAAATAAATTGCTTATTTGATAGGATATATATGCAACCCCCAAATTAGTTAAAAAGGGTAAAAAGGGGTGTGAGAAACTCACCTTGAAGTTGAAGACAAAGTTGAAATAAAACCGAAAGTGCTTAAACGGAACCGAAGCAATTGAACTCACGAACTAGAATTAAAAGTACAAAATTAATTATTACTAACGACTTAAAAAGTAAATAAATGGTATTATCGGGATTTTGGAATGTTGAATGCACATTTTATTATGGAGTTGGATATTATAATATTATTTTTATACATTAATGAATTTTTAACGAATTATTAATAATTTATTAATTTAATATTAGTATACATTACGAGATTAATATCAAGTTTGAATATTTTAAGGGTTACATAATTATTGGTGTCAACGATATATTTTATTTTGAAAACCGAATATGTTTACGAAAATTAAGGTTTAACAAACAAAAATATCTACACAAGCATATATCTATATATATAAGTTAAACTAGTTTTTAAACGAACTTGACGGGTTTGAGGTTTATAATGTTTATGAGTTATGGGTTTTTAACAGAATATTAGTTTGAGAGTAATAATGTTGGCGTTTGGAATTTATAAAGTTCACGACGAGATTGAATATATATTTATTTCGCGAGTTTTAACAAGCGGTTTGGGTTTGTAAAAATTGATTCTTGAACGAAAATTGTTAACGAAAATCAAAATATCTTTTATTTAACTATAAAACTAATATTATTTGTTTTGTATGATTTTGTAAATATATATTTGGTTTATTATAAATAATAAAACAGTTTTAAAAAAAATACATATGAAAGGATCTGCTGTGACCCGGGTTCAAACCCGGGTCTTCATGAGCACACAACGCATACACCACTAGACCAATTTGGTATTGTTGATAAAAGATGGAAACAAATAATTATAAACAAAATACCCAACTTCATCTTCTTCACATAAACCCTAGGTATTCAATTCTCCAAATTCGTTCCAGGCTTGTTTGATTTAAGTTAGGGGTTTATTAGATGGATCAAAACTTTATAAATCCATCTAACAATTACCTCGTATGATGCCGGAAAGTGGGTGAACGATGAGTTGGCCGTAACGGGACTTGGACGAGTTAGTTAGTGATATTAGAGAATTTGTTGTTATATTTTTATGTTTGTAGCTGTAACATCCCGAAATTTCTAAAATAATATTAATTATATTATTTATTGATGGTGAGAAAGTTTACTCGGGTTAGTGTGAAAATAATAAAATAAAGTAGAAGTTATTATGAGTCGAGCTTGTGTTGGGTTAGGTGATATGGGTAATGGAATTGGGTTTGAAAAGAAGGAATATGGACCATGGGCTCAAGCCCATGACCCACATATATAAACCTTAATCACCGATTAATCCTTTCATTTTACACATATTACATACACCACCCAAAACACACACTTAACTCTCTCATCCTACTTCTCTCTCTAGCCGAAATAGAAGAAGAAACCGAGCATCAACCCGAGGTAAGGATAGTATGGTATTGTAGAGATCCTAAACCATTAGATCTAGTCACGAAACGACGAGTCGAAACCATTAAACCGTTGATGTCACGAGATACGGGTGGAATCGGGTATAAAACGAACCTAATATGAGCTTAGGGAAACCCCTAGCTCAGATCTGGATCGAACGGACGAAAAACGGTGAAAACGGTGGTGAAACAAGTGAGATCTCGCTTTTCCGACGAGATTCACGTTTTTCCGGCAACGGCGGCGCCGGAAAGGCGGCGCCGGAGGTTGTGTCACATCAGATATGATGTTTGACGTCTGACAAAACCCTAACCCTAATTCGTTACGGAAATCTAACGAATTAGCGGTAATTTGTTAAATTTAGGATAAACAATTCGTTATGGCAGGGGTGGGATGACGAACTAGAAACAGATCGCTAAGTAATTCGTTAAGGAGAAATAACGAATTAGGCTAACGAACTAGGATAACGAATCAGAATGATGAACCAGAATAACGAATTAAACTAACGAATCAGGACGAAGAAGCGGATAACGAATTAGAATGCGATCTGATAATGAATTAAAGTGTGATTTGATAACGAATTAGACTTACGTCTTTATAGCAAAATGAGATGGCGAATTAGATTATAATTTAAAATCTTAATGGAAAATGTGTCAAGACAGTTAATAGAAGAAATATTGGAACACCACAATAAAAATCGATTATTGAAAATGTTTGAAAAATCTATGTTTTTAGCGATAAGGCTTGGACTTGTGGGTGCTTTGTGTACATGAGGCGTAAATGAATTGACAATAAAATATTAAGCAAGTGCATTGAACAATCACATAAGGTCCACATAATTTTCCAATCATGCAACCTAAACAATTAAGCAAATAAACTATAACTAACTAGAACACTACGTCTAATGTCCTATCTTATAGTCACGGCTCTGTTACCAATCTGTAACACCCTGGCTAAAGCGGAATACGCCCGGGTGTGAAGTACAGATTGCCCAAAACACATGTGACACTATTAAGTGACAATAATATCATTAATTCATTCAAATCCCAAGTACACAAGTTGTTCAATAAAACAAATACAAAGGAAAACAATAAAACCCATGTCTTATTTATTTATTATTGAAATAACCTATCTTCTAGTGACTTCTTCCATTTCATCCTCTAAATAAAGTACCTGTAGAATATATATAAAATAATGTCAACTAAATTAGTAGTTGGTGAGTTCACACAGTTTGAAATAATAGATAAAAACCATACAATTCCATGAAAACTTGTGAAAAACAAATAAGGGTTCTTTACACTAGAAACAATGGTCCATGAGTGTAAAGAATAAATGAAGGTCTTTTCCAGTTGGGATTGTACACCAACGGACTCAGATCGGAGTCCCTTTTACACCAGAGACAAATGGTCCATGGGTGCAAAGGGGGGCGTATGATCATACTTATCGAAGAAATCCATGCACATAATAATTGATCAAGTAACAAGTAAACACACAAGTCCATGATGCGAATTGTTGTTTGTAATAATAAATAAAATAAATTGCATTTTTGATAGGATATATATGCTACCCCCAAAATAGTTAAAAAGGGTAAAAAAGGGGTGTGAGAAACTCACCTTTTAATTGGGATGACAAACTTGAAAATGAAACGAAAGCGCGTTATATGAAACCTGTCACACCCGGCCCTGAGCGGCGGAAACAGCCGGGCGCGCGCGAGTGGGAATTGATACTTAAGCACGGGCCATTGCAAACATTCAAAGTAAGATTTTCATTGCGCATGAAAAGTTTAATACAAATACATTACATTGTTTAAAAATTACATAAAAACATCCAAGTATAAAAATTGTTGAAGATTTCCACGCCATATCCCCATGCGCGGCGGGAACAACCACGCGCATCGAAGGGATAGAACTAAAATCTTCCAAAAAGCTAGTTTAGATGTTCAGCGTGAGGTGCTCTAAGTGTGACTCCATGCGCTACCTAGTTATCTCCTGAAAGACACGTAAAAACATTTGAATCAGTATAAACTGAGTGAGTTCACAAGTCTTAGTAACTTGATAAATCGTATTGCATCATAATCTTGATACAAATCATTCTGAAACATAATTCTGATAGCATCATTAAAACACATGCTTGGTAAAACATAGTTCTATCAACATATTCTGATAAAATCGTTCCGCGGGTTACGCGCGAACATTTCTGGGAACTGTGCTCGTCTATGCAAAGTGGCGCTGCCACTACGAGCTAAAATAAGTAATACCGTCCCGCGGGTTACGCGCGAACGTTTCAGGAACATGTGCTCGTCCATGCAAAGTGGCGCTGCCACTACGAGCTAAAATAATAATTCCGTCCCGCGGGTTACGCGCGGACGTTGTGCCGGAAAACAAGGCGCTCGTCCATGCAAAGAGGCGCGACCCCTACGAGCGGGTTCAAACCCATAGTACTGCCCCATGACCATACTAGGCACTCGTCCATGCAAAGAGGTGCGACCCCTACGAGTGGGTGGATCAAACCAGCAGTCCCTACCCTTAGAGTTCCAATGGTAAAGTGATCACTTACTCGAGTTCTAGCGCACATACATCGAAAACCTTAGATAACCGTTTGCATTACTCATCATGAAACATAACTTAAACACATAATCGCTTGCATAGCTTGTAAGTATACCATGATAAAACATTATTTAAGTACGTGTCCCTCGCCCCGAAAACAGTTTAAAAATAGTGAAAACAGTGAAAATAGGGGCTGTGAGACTCACCTGTGGTTCTTGTTAAGGGATTAATCGAGATTCGGGTTTTCTTGGTGTTGGCCCCGGAATCGAAGGTCTAGAATACGATTAGATAACAAGAAGTATATATATTAAGATCAAGAAATAGGAGAATATAAGGTTTGGAAAGTAGATCTCAAGTTTATAACCTCGGCTTACCTAGTAACTGGAACGGAATCGAAAATAACGGATGCTCGGGAGATGATTAGTGCAAGTTTGCAGTTCTTTGGAGTGTGTTTTGAGTGATAATTTAGGTTACATATTTATAGGCAAACTCAAGGGAACACAATCCCTTGCTTTAGGGGATTGAAATCTTTTCATATCTAGGTGTAATGATGATAAAGTATGGAAATTATTATTGTTTATTGTTTATTTAAAAGTGGAGGAGTGGACAAAAGATCTTGAATTGATTTGGGCAGGATATGCAGGTCTGGGGTTGGTGAGAATAGGGTGGCTGACAGTTGACTTTTCATGTTACAGTGTGCTTTTTCAGGTACTTTTGTCAGTGTACAGTAAAAAGTGGAAAATCTCTGAAACACGCTACTGTTTCCTTTTGGGCGGGAGTAATCTCCTTATGTCTGGAGAATAGACTAAGTGTTCTGTGCGCATCACTTTGTGCGCATAGCTTTCTGCGTGTAGGACATTTCTTTGCTGCGGGTAGGTGCGTAACCTTCTCGCAGTTAGGGATATTGAGTTTCATTTGTAGATTCTCCAGGTGGTCTTGGTATTTCAACATAGTGATCAGTCATGTTGAAGTCAATTCCATCTTGGAGTTTCAGACAAACTAGCTCTCAATGTTCCCGCCATGCGGGGAGGTTAGTTCCCTTCCGCACGCGCATAAACGATTTAGGATGCACCCGCCTTAGCATCATGCGGGATGGTCAACCCATAGACAACATAACGTTAAGTTACATGAAAACATAAAGCCAAAACATTCGCGCATGGCGCATATAACATATGCTCACGCTGGTTCTTAACATGGCGCGCTTGCGCAGGGCGCACATAACAAATGCACGCGCTGACTAACATGGCGCGCTCGCGCAGGGCGCACATAACAGATGCACGCGCATAATATTTATAGTCACCTAATTATTAGGTTGATTACTTAGTTTAAGGGATTGGGAATTTACCGGGTGTCACATTCTCCCCTCGTTAAACGAATTTCGTCCCGAAATTTAGGAGACGTTGCTGGCAGACGCCATGTTCTGAAAGAGGTGTGGGTATTTCTTGCGTATTTGGTCTTCTCTTTCCCAAGTGAATTCAGGCCCACGCCTCGAGTTCCATTGAACCTTTACTAACTTGATTCTGCTTCTGCGTAACTTTTGTTCTTTCCAATCGGTTACTGCTATCGGTTCTTCTACGAAGTGCAGCTGTTTGTCGATGTGAATCTCTTCCAACGGCAAAATCAACGTTTCGTCAGATAAGCACTTTTTGAGGTTGGACACATGAAACGTATCATGAACTCCACTGAGTTCGGCGGGTAAACGGAGTTTATAAGCAACCGGACCGATCCTTTCCAGGATCTCGAATGGTCCAATGAAGCGCGGATTCAACTTTCCTCGCTTGCCGAAACGGGGGACTCCTTTCCATGGAGAGACTTTCAAAAGTACTTTATCCCCTACTTGAAACTCCAATGGTTTCCTTCGCACATCTGCGTAGCTCTTCTGTCTGTCGCGCGCTGTCTTAAGGCGATCCCTTATCTGAAAAATCTTGTCTGTTGTTTCTTGGATCAATTCTGGACCAGTCATTTGCTTGTCACCTACTTCAGCCCAGCACAGTGGGGATCTACACTTGCGCCCATACAAAGCTTCGAACGGCGCAGCCTTAATGCTTGTGTGATAGCTGTTGTTGTAAGAAAATTCAACCAATGGGAGATGAGTATCCCAGCTACCTTCGAAATCGATTGCGCACGCGCGTAGCATATCTTCCAATGTCTGGATTGTTCGCTCGCTTTGCCCATCCGTTTGAGGATGATATGCCGTACTCATGTCAAGACGAGTACCTAAAGCCCCGTGTAACGATCTCCAAAACCTTGACGTGAACCGACTATCTCTATCAGAAATGATGGACACTGGGACTCCATGTTTTGAAACTACTTCTCGAATATACAGTCGGGCTAACTTTTCCATCTTATCGGTTTCCTTGATCGGCAGGAAGTGCGCTGACTTAGTTAGCCGATCCACAACAACCCATATTGTGTCATAACCCCCAGGTGTCCTTGGCAGTTTGGTGATGAAGTCCATAGAGATTTGTTCCCACTTCCACATGGGAATTTCTGGCTGTTGAAGCAACCCTGATGGTTTCTGGTATTCAGCCTTCACCTTCGAACACGTCAGGCACTTACTGACATACGTCGCGATGGCGCCTTTAAGATTGGGCCACCAATACAGTGTTTTAACATCTTGGTACATCTTGTCTGCGCCAGGATGTACGGAATGCCTTTTGGTCTAACCAACGCACCAGCCGTATTTATGGATCTCATGAATCGAGTATGCAAGGCGTACCTCGACAAGTTTGTGATTGTGTTTATTGACGATATCCTGGTTTACTCCAAGGACAAGGCTGACCATGAGGAACACTTAAGGGTAATTCTGGAATTATTGAAGAACGAACAACTGTATGCTAAACTCTCGAAATGCGAATTTTGGCTTCGCGAGGTTCACTTTTTAGGACATGTGATCAACGAAAATGGTATCCATGTCAATCCCGGTAAGGTAGAGGCCATCAAAAACTGGGAAGCACCTAAGACTCCGACTGAGGTGCGGCAATTCCTAGGACTGGCCGGCTACTACCGACGTTTCATCGAGGGATTTTCAAAGATTGCTCAACCCCTCACCGCTTTGACTCACAAAGGCACTAAGTACAATTGTGGTGACGCACAAGAATCCGCTTTTCAACTGTTGAAAACCAAACTCTGTAGCGCCCCTATTTTAGCCCTCCCCGAGGGAACAGAGAATTTTGAGGTACATTGTGACGCATCGATACAAGGTCTCGGTTGTGTGCTGATGCAACTCGAGAAGGTTATAGACTATGCCTCTCGACAACTACGGGTTCACGAGAAGAACTACACGACCCATGATTTGGAACTCGGAGCTGTGGTGTTTGCCCTTAAGATATGGAGGCATTACTTGTACGGTACCAAGTTTACCATTTACACCGACCACAAGAGTCTCCAGCATATCTACGATCAGAAGGAGCTGAACATGCGACAGCGTCGTTGGGTCGAGCTGCTTAAGGATTATGATTGTGCCATCAAGTACCACCCTGGCAAGGCCAATGTAGTGGCCGACGCTCTCAGCATAAAAGAAACAGATAAACCCAGACGAGTGCGAGCATTGCAACTCACGATTCATGTCAACTTACCCGATTAGATTCGCGAGGCGCAACTCGAAGCTTTGAAAGATGATAATCTTCCATCAGAACTCATGCGGGGCATGAACAAGCAACTTGAAACCAAAACGGACGGGGTCCGATATTTTGAGAACCGGATTTGGGTTCCACGATACGGAGAGTTGAGAACTCTGGTGATGGACGAAGCACACAAGTCCCGATATTCTATCCACCCTGGCTCAGATAAAATGTATCATGACATAAAGGCACTTTACTGGTGGCCAAACATGAAAGCCGACATTGCCACCTACGTGAGCAAATGCTTAACTTGTGCCAGAGTCAAAATAGAATACCAGAAACCATCTGGCCTACTACAACAACCGGAACTTCCTATGTGGAAATGGGAACACATTTCAATGGACTTCATCACGGGATTACCTAAGACACCGACGGGATGCGATACCATCTGGGTGATCGTTGACCGGTTGACTAAGTCTGTACACTTCTTAGCGATTAAGGAATCGGACAAAATGGAAAGACTGACTCGCGTCTACATGAAGGAAGTATTGTCTTGACACGGAGTGCCTGTCTCAATCATTTCTGATCGAGATTCCCGTTTCACTTCGCACTTTTGGAAGTCACTACAAAGCGCGCTAGGCACCCGTCTTGATATGATCACAGCATACCATCCTCAGACGGATGGGCAAAGTGAACGAACTATTCAGACCTTAGAGGACATGTTGCGTGCATGTGTGTTGGATTTCGGAAAAAGTTGGGAACCTCACTTACCTTTGGTAGAGTTTTCGTATAATAACAGCTACAACGCAAGTATTAAAGCAGCGCCGTTTGAAGCACTGTACGGACGGAATTGTCGATCACCTCTCTGCTGGGCAGAGGTGGGTGACAGGCAAATCACTGGTCCAGAACTGGTACTCGAAACTTCGGAAAAGATTGTTCAAATCCGAAATCGCATGGCTGCAGCACGAGATCGCCAAAAGAGTTACGCCGACAAGCGCCGAAAACCTCTCGAATTTCAAGTGAACGATCGGGTGTTACTCAAAGTCTCACCTTGGAAAGGAGTGGTTCGCTTTGGAAAGCGAAACAAACTCAACCCACGATATGTTGGTCCTTACATGATAACGGAACGCGTTGGTCCGGTGGCGTACCGACTGGACCTACCAACGGAACTCAGTGGCGTACACAATGTATTCCACGTATCCAATTTGAAGAAATGCCTATCTGATGAAACCCAAGTAGTCCCTTTGGACTAATTGCAAGTTGATGAACAGCTACGCTTCATTGAAGAACCAGTTGAAGTTTTGGATTGGGAAACCA
Source organism: Bidens hawaiensis (assembly GCF_021521415.1). Taxonomy (NCBI): domain Eukaryota; kingdom Viridiplantae; phylum Streptophyta; class Magnoliopsida; order Asterales; family Asteraceae; genus Bidens; species Bidens hawaiensis. Next base: position 13,851 of record NW_027502930.1, read on the forward strand.
AAACACTCAAGCATAGCAAAATTCCAATCGTTAAGGTTCGTTGGAACTCGAGACGTGGACCGGAGTTCACGTGGGAACGCGAGGATCAAATGATGAAAAAGTATCCTCACCTTTTTGAAGGGCTGACCAAACACCGGAAACCGCGAAACCCGACAAACCGTCAGAAATCACCGGAGGTATGAATTAAATTTCGGGACGAAATTTCTTTCTACTAGGGGATGATATGACAAACTGAAAATTTTTCTTACTTTTTCAGACACTCATCACGACTTGACTCAAATTTTCGGGACGAAAATTCTTTAACATGGGAATGATGTGACAATCGTCAATTTCAGGTTAACTCCGTTAACTCAACTCCGTCAATTCAAACTTAAAGATCATTGAATCTATAACGCACACCTCATTACATTTAAACTAGGGTTTAAATGACGCTTAACACTTACTACATGTGTAGTCTTTCGGGAATTGCACCGAAACGCAAACGAGTTGACGCAAACGATTGGTGAATAAACGAAAAACGTCAAAACAATAATTATGTGATAATTATGTGTTAGACTTATGTGTTATGTGATAACATTGTTATAAACGTTAACTCAATGTGCTAGAACTAGTTAATTAAGCTAGAAAAGTAACATTTGGAAGTTGAGGAACTAAAGTGTAACTTGTTATTATTATTAATAACAATACACCCTAACTCTCTCTTCTCCCTTTCACTCTACCCGACGGCAGCCCTCCCCCTCCCCTCTCTCGCGATCGGCAGCCTCACACACACACATATACACAAGATCTTTCAAGTTTGATCGAAGATTAAGGTGCTAGGAAGGTATAAACAACTATCCTATGCATTCTTCTTGCTTAATTTCGATTTTAATGGGTTAATTATAAACCCTAGGTCTGATTTTTATATGTGATGGTGTTCATGTGTCTTGTTTTGATTGAAAGATGTATTGATTGTTGAATTGATAGCTAGTATTGGTGCTATTGCATGTTAATTGTTGTGTCTTTGAGTTTGAGATCAAATAAACCCCTAACCATGTGTGTATGGTGTAATTGATATGCATGGATAGTGGTTATAGTGTCTAGAATGTTATATGAATGATTTGTGGTCCATAGATAGTTAATATGTTGAGTTTGGATGCAAACAGTTTCTGGACAGATTGTGTTGTTGATGTTCAATTGACTGTAACGGGGTGTAGATGTGAAAATTGGTTGAGATAATTGATACTACAGTAAACTAGGTTGAGTCTAGTTTCTAAATAATGTAAATTTGCAATTTTTGGACGTGTAAAAGTTAACCTTTATGATTTTACAAAAACGTTGTGCAAAGCTGAGTTGTTAGACCTGCTGTTAGGTTGTTTTGTAAATGTTTTATCTCATGAACTACGAGACCAATTGGGTTGGTTCCACTTCTAAAAGTTGACTTGTTGAGTTAGGAACCTAACCCAAGTGGTCTTGAAATAATTGGATTTTTCGTTTAACGGCAATTTCAAATAACATTCTGTTGCGCATGAATTTGACTGTTATGAGCTTGCTGTAATGTTTTGATTATTATGAGAAATCTATGTGGAATAAAAATAAAATAAAATATGTTCTGGAAACCTAACACATGCATGCTTTTGTGATAATTTTTGGTAAATTAATTGAGATGCTATGATTGGTGGAATAGTACAATCTTTCAAGTAGAATTTCTGTCTCGGTGAAACTAGCTGCTGAATTTTGTGAAAATGCATGAAACATGATAATTGCTAGTTAATTTTTATGATTTGACCAAATTGACCCTGTGGGAAATACTTGCTAAATAGTTGTCGCGTTTTGACCAAATTTCCCTTACGGGGAATAATTGCTAGTTAATTGTTATGTGTGACCAAATTGCCCTTACGGGGAGTAATTGCTAGTGATGTACATTATGAATACATGACACGTAAATAATTGCTCACACATGTAACGTATCACAAATACACTTGTTAAAGTCACACACAATTCACAAACGAAACACGAAACATGTTGTGTGCACAGGTATTATGTGCCGAGTCTAGAGACTCGATAATAGTTCCGACACTTAGAAAATCTCCTTGTTGTTTTAGAACGCTAGAGAGAGTTTTTCTGTGACGCGCATCTTGGTGAATTATTTTGGGAATACTTCGCAAACAGTGAGTTCACTTACCCCTTTTAAACTGTTTTCAAACGCTTTTCACTTGGGGGAGATAACATACTCCGAAAACGCATTTAAGATTTTGTTAATATAGATTATATATCACTTGTAAAGACTAAGTGGCAAACGCAATAACTAAAGTCCTTCATTCACATCGAACCGTTTAATATTGGATAATAGCGAGTCATTTTGAGTAGTACTACTGGGTTTGACAAACCCCACCCAACGCTAAACTTGACTGGAGGTAGAGTTGGTGTAATCTTGGCTAAACACATACCATGGTCGGGATAGACCTGGTGGCAAGGCAAATGATAAACAGTCAGCTTCGGTGTCGAACACTTAGTAATACTTGTTTCATAGGCTAGCTACCTATAGATATATAATTGATTTAACACTATCTGGTAACGCAAAACGCTTAACGCAAAACGCTGAACGCAAAACGCTTAACGCAAAACGCTGAACGCAAACGCTAAACGCTTTATTTTATATAAACTTGTGAACTCACCAACCCCGTGTTGACACTTTTAGTATGTTATTCTCAGGTAGCCGAGGCGGGCGCGCGGTATAGGATCATGCATTGTTTGAAACGCTTTTGTTTATGCAACCTGATTTTAAACTGTTATTATGGGGTTTTGAGTCGTCCTGCGTGACGCAACTTTTATCTCTTGGTTTTTACGCTTCCGCACTTAATTTCATTTAAACGTTTTTATGGTTTGATTATAACTAATGATTCCGATCCTGTTAGTTCACACTCTCTGACGGTAAAACTCCGTTAGTGGATTTTGAGGGTGTGACATGCAGCCTCGAGTTGCTGTTCCCAGGTTTTGTGGATACAACAACATCTTCGCGACTACGGTTTGAAGTTTCTTACTACTCCTATTTTGATTGATAATTCTGCTGCTATTAGTATCACCAAAAATCCCGTACAACATTCTAAAACGAAAAATATCGAAATTCGATATCATTTTATACGGGATTGCTATGAAAAGAAATTAATCGATCTTGAGAAAGTACATATTGATTTTCAGAAAGCCGATCTGTTTACTAAAGCTTTTGACAAAACGCGTTTTAAATTTTTGCTTAATTTAAATGGATTGAAGACCCTCGCTGATATCCTTAAACAAGGATGACTATCTTTATTTTCTGTTATATTTTTCTTTTAAAATTTATTTTGGTTTTAGGGGGTGAAAATCTAGAAAATATAAAAAGAGTGTGTTTTTCGTTTGTATAAATAAAACCCAAAAAATTAGAAAACATAAGAAAATTCAAAAATATTGTGATTTCTGTTATTTCTGTTCTTTAATGTTTTTCTTTTAAATATTTAAAAAAACCAAAAACATTTTAAAATTTTGAAAACCAAATAGAATGTGATTTATGTTTGTACAGAAAAATCCGAAAATCCAAAAAGATTGTGAAGTTTATTTTGTTTATAAGAAAATTGAAAAAGACAAAAATATTGTGTTTTTAAAGTTTGTATAGAGAAAAACCAAAAAGATTTTTGCAGGGATTTTTTTTTTGTTTTTTTTTATTATTTTCTCGCTGAAAATTATGTCGGTTATTTAAGTTTGTAAAGCATGCTTGCATGTCTTGGTCCTATTATTCACTTGTGAATTGATGGTTAGCAATTTATGTATAAACTTAAGTTAACTGGGGCGATTAAATTTATCTTTTCTTTATTTTATGCTCCTCAAAATTTTTGAGTTTTTGAAGAAAAAAGAGAACATGATAGTACATTGATTATCTTGACCCCAAATCCAGCAAAAAGTAAGCTTAAAAGACTGTGTGTTTAATTGCATTGGTGCATTGGTAGGTCTTAAAACAACTCAGTAGAGTAAAGTATGTGATATAAACATAAAGAAACGCCAAATTGAAAGGGGTGTTAGTCTCTAGTAAAAGTCTCGGTGAGGATTGCAGAAATGTAATAACCAATCATACTCAAGCCTTATATTTGTTGATCACCTAAAAATAAAATAAAGCAAATAACAAGCGTTAAGATTCTGGACACTGTGAGTCTTTATGCGGCTTAACCGTCTGGGTATTCATAAGCAGGAATATTTCACTCGCTTTCTAGAGCAAACCCAAAGTCATTAAACTTGATCACCGCTGTACTTCGTACAATTTAAATTGCTGACTTGATCAAAATCCGCTGTTAGTCATACAATTGTTCCTCCCTTGCGTGCGTCTTAATACCAATAAGAAACGGACCCCAGGGGATACAATGTATGTAAGCCGACAGATGGACTCGTACATATTCACTCATAGCAAAGGAAACTTGATGCATTGCTCAAAATTTCAAAATTGGTATCAAAAATTTTGATCAACAATATAATGGTTTAAGTCAAGTTGGGGTGATTTGGCAAAAATCAAATTAAGCTTGAACAGAGATTAGAGGCTGATAGTTTCTGATATTCTGTGCTTTAATTGAACAAATTAATCATATCACAAAAATACTTGAATGTGTGTTATAAGATTTAAGTGGACAACAATATCAATGACCGACTTATCGCTAGTCATAATATCGCTGAAATATAAAACTGTGATGGAAGGGCAATTTGGTCAATATGATTCTCTGCTCAAACTCAACAAAAATACAAAAATATATTTCGTTTGATAAATCATTGAAAAACACAAAAATAGTGTCTATTTTTATGATTCGGATATTCTTTTGTAAATACATTCTTCATTCTTTAATTTTTTACAAAATTCCAAAAAGATTTTCATTTTTTTTCTTTTTAAATATTTTTTTAAGTTATGTTTCGGAAAACTGAAACGTTTTTAAGGTATTTGGTTGCCGGGATAAAAGGATTCTCAATAACCTAATTTATTTATTTTATTTAATTATTTAATTTAAAATTAAATAAAAGATTTTATTTTTTTTATTAGAATCTAATTCGTTATTTATGGATAACGAACTAGGTGATTCTTTAGCGAACTAGCTTCTGGTTCGCTAACCTAATTCGCTTCCGCACTCTGTAACGAATCATCCCTTCGTTATGCATATTTAACGAATCATGACACGAATTATGTCTTGATTCGCTACCTTTAATTTAACGAATAGAGTAGTGATTCGCTAACCTAAGGTAACGAATTGAGTTAGCGAATGGGCTAATTCGTTAACTTTAATTTAAACAAATCGTCTGATTCGTACAAGTTGTACCTCGGGTTGTGTGCAAGGTTATATAAGACAAGAAAACGAACAGTTATTCACTGTTCGCCTTCTTCCTTCACCTTAAAGTAACCTTATTCAAAGTTTTTCTCTGAAATTTCGATCTTCACATTTTGACATTTCTAAGATATCTTTGGATTCCTAAGGTAAAGATGTTTATGGCGATCTAATTTTCGTCAAAAATGGCTAAGATTTGATAGTTAAATTATGAACTGTTAAGGGTTTAAGGGTTTCCGAGTTTATAAACCCCATTTCGGTATAATTTGTGTTGACATACTTAGATATCATTGTGATCGGATTGTGATTCCGATACCCTTGGTGAACTCTAATCAACATTTGATTATTGCTTGCTGGGTTAATTATGTGTTCATGGTTTCGGTGTTTATGGTCTGTTCGTTTAATCTAAGTATCTCGTGATGCTGAGTCTCAATCTCATCCATCTTAGTTTACGAGTAGAATTCCGCGTTCAATGAGATCATTATTTTAATGATTCGACGATGGTTATGGCCTAATTGTATCTGGGTTTATAATGTTGACTATTGTTGTTCATCTTAATTTTGACCTTGACCAAGGTGGTCAAAGAACAAGTCTTAATTATTTTGACCATTCGTTAATCTTTGCGAATTGGGACTGTTTCGTGTCCAATTCGTTAAAGATCTTACACGAACTAGTTAAGAGAATAAGATGTTACACGAATCAGATATGGATTCGCTTAATATATAACGAACTAGAGTTTCGTTCGTAAAAATTAATTAGTAATTCGCTATGTTCAGTTTGTTAAAGTATTTACTTGATAGCGAATCGCCTGATTCGTTATCTTATTGTAACGAATCAGTGTGATTCCCAACGAATGACATTTATTAAATAAATCAATTTCAATATTCATTTAATTTAATTAAAGGATTTAACTCGGCTAATACGCGTAAATAGATTAATTACGCATATCTTTTAATTATATATTTTGATATCTCTTCTCATATTCGATTTTATTTATACAATAAAACATGGCTGATCAAGAACAACAAAATCAACCACCACCAGAACAACCTCCACAAGGACAACCACCACAACAAGATCAACAAGCTGAAGTGATCATATTGACGTTTGATAAAAAGCACAACATTTGTGCTTATGTTGATCAAGATGTGACTGATTTGGAAACGTTTGGAGCTATGTTGACTTTCTTACGACGTTCAAAGATACACTATGCAATCACTGCTAAACCTAAAGTGTATCTTTGTATAATCAGGCAATTTTGGAACACGGCAGAATATGTTGAGACAGATAAATTGGTTCGAGCTACAATCAATCAGATTCCAATTATGATTGATGTTGAGGTCATTCGTCGGGTACTTCAATTTGACGATAATGATGATAACCCGAGTGAATTTGACAGGACATTGGTTAGAGGTTTATTCACACGCTTGAACTATGGTGGTGATATTCGTAAATCTATGCTGAACAAGAACGGGTTGTGTCCACCATACAAGTATTTGTTGCATGTTCTACTTCATTGTAAGAGTGGACGTCGCGGTGGATTTGATGAGTGTCGCCTAAGTTTGCAGTCGGCGTTTGTTGCCCTAATCCTAAACAAGCCCTTCAACTACTCAGAACTCATCTTTGATCATCTGAAAGAACAGGTTCAGCAAACTCTACAGTCAAAGAAGTTCTTGATGTACCCTCGCTTTTTACAGCTAATCATTCAGGATTTGATTCCGAATTTGGTGATTGATCGAACGTTGGTGAACGATGTTCTTGACATGGAACATATGAAAGCTGAAACGGTGCATCGTATGTTAATTTATAGAAAGGAAAAGCCACAGGACAAACGGATGATTGGTCATATAATCAATCCGGATTATGTATGTCCTCCTAATGAGCGCTGGATCCACGATGATTCGGATTCCGAGCGTGAAGGGGGAGAAGGTGGGAACGGTGATGGTGGAAATGATGATGATGGGAATGATGGTGATGGTGGAGCTGGTAAACGAGCTCTTAAAGAACAACAAGATGCAGTTAATGCTGCTCTAGCTGCCACCATGAAAGCTCAGCTGAAAAGAAAAAGAAAGGGTAAAGCTGTAGCTACTGGTGAACCATCAAAGAAGCCTCGTGTGTCTGCTGGGGCTGGGGTAATCATTGGAACCCCACCACCACGTCTTACAACGCCTCAAAGCTCGGCGGTGCCGCTAACTACTAGCACTGATGCTTACTTTGACGAAGACGTTGGTGTCACACGAGAGGCTCGGTCTTATTCCTCAAATGGCGTTAACCGAGATACCGAGACGTCCTGCTACATTGTCTACAGTATCTCCTACTACATCAATGAGACCTCCTCCTCCGCCAACAACTACTCTTCCTCCACCTCCGCCTAGTGATGTCTCATTCATGAGAATTACTCGGCCTGAAGGACCTGTTCAACCTGTTCACCCGTCTGTATACAACTTGCCACCAGGTCGTCAAACTGAAATGCTGCTAAATCTGCTACATCTATATGAAAATCAAATGGAAGCTGACCGTCAAACTCAAGAACGACTCATGGAGAATTAACGACGAATGATGAGTTATATTTCTTTCTGTCATAAGGAGACTAAGTCGTTGCGTACGATTTTTGAGTCTCAGGGGGTGAAATTAAAGGAACAAGAAGAGTTGATTTTACAATTAACTTGTAAAGAAGATGCCCTCAAGAAACTCAAGAATGACGATGATGATCCTGACAAATCTGATGCAGAAGGTGAGCCTAAACAATCGCATGGTTCATCCTCTGGTGCTGGTGTTAGTGGCGGTGATGATGTTCTGATGCAAGCAGATAATTATTTATCAAGATCCAACAGCTGCCAAGCCAATTGAAATGATTGCAGCTAACACAGTGATGTTTGTTGATGGATCAGGGGTGGTTCGTAGTGTGGTGAATAGACATGAGTTTAGAGGTTGGGCAGTTTGTAGAAAGATCGTTGACAACGGGCGCAGATTTCGATTTTGCTTGAGCAGAATGACTTTCAGTTGTCTGCTTTAGAGACTGAGCCCGATGTCGAAGTGATAACTGAGGAGGATTTGGAAGTTGATCCGTTGTTTATGAATACGAAATTTGTTTATGAGGATGAGGACATTGAGATGGAGGATGTGACTGCTGATGAGTACCCGGACTTGTATCAACACACGAACGTTGATCAAGGTGCTCCGGCATTTCAAGAAGAGGTGTTTAAAGAGACTGAGGATGAATTGGAAAAGGTTGTGCAGCGAACAGTACCCTCACTCAAAGAAGTGACAGATGAGGACGTAGAAAGATGGTTCAAACGTCATAAAGTGGGTAAAATTATCAGTGCTTATCGTTATGCAGATCAAGAAAGAAAAGATACTGCTGCTTGGGGTTAAGGCTAATCAGGTGACTACCTTCAAGACCATTTCAAAGGTACATGGTGATATTGTCTCCTAACTCTATGACCTCTGACCTTAAAGTATGTATAGTCAAGTGGGAAAAGGTGTCCAGTATTACGAGAAGATAATGGATGTTTTAACTCGACCCCGCGTTGGGATGTACGAACCCTCGCGAGACGTCCATTTATCAATCGTGGGGGTTACCGAACAGCTGAGTGGTTTCACCAACATTTACTGTTTGAGGTCAATC
>NW_027502931.1:0-27175 GCF_021521415.1 Bidens hawaiensis
GTGGGACTTGAGTCAAGTTTCAAATCTGAGACCTTAATATCTCAAGCTTTAATCATCACCCATATATCATTGGACCAGAAGCCTTAACAATCACTATAGAGGTAAGGTACCAAAAAGACCCAATACCCTTAAGTACTACCCGCGGGCCTTAGAAAAACCTCTCATATACCGCCCACGGGACATTTGGATCATCCGCATAACTCGGTAGAGGAGGAACGTCCTCACACCACACGCGGAAGCATCCAGGCACCCTCAGAAGTCATCCGCGAGATAGGACATCTGTCCGCTAAAATGACCGGAAGGCAATGCCAACTGGATAGTTGTCACGAACTAACTATCCTCTAGAAGAGTATCCACAAATGTTACTTGAAGAATACGCGACTCACCAGCCAATGAGCAAAGGACATCTGGCCAGGTTGTTATAACCGTGCACTTGGCCAGGGTATGAACCGTCCTATTATCAGACGACGCGTGTCCAGGTTGTTATACTCATGCATATGGGACGTATAGCTCAACCAATCACAAAGGGACACGCGTCCAGGCGGTTAGCAAGATCTTCTAGAAGAGGACAGCTGGCCCAATCACCTTTCTACATCCTTCGGCTATAAATACCTCGTCAACATGCATGAGGTATTCATTCATTCACTATCATTCTGACTACACTTAGTCTGCTTAGTTTTCAGTACTTCCCCCTTTACGAACGTTACTGAATCTCACGCTGGAGGGTGGTTACAAGAAGACCCCCCCCCCCCCCTCTTGTCCTTCCTGTAACGAGACTCATGGTGTCTGTTTTGCAGGTTCTGGTCATTGGACTTCGGGAAGTTTTGCTCATATTGTGTTAGTAGTTATCATATTTTACCCTGTGGACTCATTGGATCTAGGACCCATACCTAGAGATTGGATCCGTGTTTCTTCATTGGCGTCATCCGTTTTGGTGTTTGAACAGCAATAATTCTAGTTGGCTTTTCGGTCCGTTTGAAATATGAGTAAACTTCCTGAGGGGCCGACGGGAACTTCTGCACTTGTTTCACGTGTGACTAACACTGAAATACCTGAAGGCCTTGCCTCGAGTGTTTTTGCACGTGTGACAGCTCCGGGTTCACGAACTACCGAGACAACACCAGGTGGTCGTATTCTCGAGCGCGTCACCGCACTAACTGGGCCAAGTCCTACCGATTTAGGACACGTAACGGCTCCAGAAGGTTCTAATCTAGGTGATGTTGGACGAATCATAAGGGAGACTCGCCGAACTCGGTCAGTATTGGATCCGGAAGATGATTCCGATGATTCTGATATGGCGAGGTCTCACCGTCATAATTCCAGATCCGGTGGATTACTGTCCCCGGACGAATATCTTCATATCCAACAAGAGAACCTGAAAACAGAATATGAGCGTAGAGTGCGGAATGCACATCATCACGCCCGTGCTCTGACTTACGAAGAATCTCCCCGGAGATCCCTTTCTCCTCCTCCAACGGTGAGGGGAAGTCAGATCCGCTACAGTCAGCAAACCGAACAAGAATTTATTAAACCACGAAGGTTACACCCTCGTCCTCGCATGGACATGCGGATGCCTTCTTACTTTGATGAATATGATAGTTATGACTCAACTTATCACCCGGGAGACCACAGTTTCTACACGGGTGATAGCAGGATGAGTTCGAGGGCAAGAAGCAGTCGTCCGCATGACGTCGTCCGCCATACCGAGTATCACAGCGATGCTGAGGAAGATTTCACCAAGCCATAGCGTCCGGCAGCCTTTGCCGAGATGTCGAAATTCATAGTTAGCATTGCGACAGCACCCTTTCCTGTCAATGCTAAGATACCCACAACGGTGGGTAGATACAATGGCATGACTGATCCAAGTGATCATCTGCAGAACTTCGTGGCGGTAGGTGGTGTGATCGGATGGACTCTCCCCTATTGGTGTCACATGTTCGCATTAACACTGATAGGGGCAGCAAGGGAATGGTTCGAAAAACTACCTGACGGTCAAATTTCTAGTTGGGATGATTTAGTGAAGAAGTTCTCACAACAGTTCAGCCAACAGAAGAAGCACAGGCATGACCAGTCAGAGATTCTGGATGTTATTCGCCGGGATAATGAATCCATAGAAGATTTTATCACCAGGTTGAATGATGAAAGTCTGAACATTGGTGGGATCAGCAAAGACATGCTCCGCGATGCCTTCCGCAAGAATGTCAAGTGTGATGAACTGATCTGCACACTCACTAGTAGGGATGGAATGCCAAAGGAATGGGACGATCTTATGACCGCGGCAAAGTTGTTTGCCAACACTGAGAAAATATTGGGGAACAATATCTCAAAACAAAAACTCAAAGTCGAGTTTCAAACTCCGAGACCCAATAAACAGGCAAAGGGACCAATTTGGTCAAGACTTCAGCCAAATACGGAAGCATCAAAGCCATTTGATGCAAGATCTCTCATTGGAAACAAGAACAAAGTAGGACCCTCGAATCGAGGTCCTAACAGATGGACTCCTCTTTCAAAGACTCCCGCAGAAATCCTCACTATTGAGAATGTGAATTTCCGGAAACCACAGCCACTCACGAGAAGATCATTTCTCGACACCAAAAAACATTGTTCGTTTCATAATGACATCGGTCATAACACGAACGAATGTAATGCTTTGAAAAGCGAAATTGAGGCGGCTATAAAATCCGAGAAACTTACACATTTGGTGAAAGATGGGAAACCTGGGACTGGTAAAGCTCCCATGCGGGAAAACCAGGGCCCATCCAAGAAACAAGTCAAGGGCTTAAACGTTCACATGATTCAAGGCGGACGAAAGGTCGGAGGAAAGAGACGTGATTCCGATGAAGAAGAGTGGAAGAATGAGCCAGTGATCTTTCCACGAGTCAAGGGAGGTCCCAATAACAAGAATCCCCTGATTATCACTGCCGTTTTCGGTCATTATCGCTCCCAATATGTTTTCTTTGACACTGGTAGTACATCGGATATCATGTACGAACAGTGCTTTGAGCAACTTGATGAAGAGGACAAGGAAAGACTGAAACCTATCCATGCTTCTGTGTCAGGGTTTGTAGGGGAAATAATGCATCCGCGAGGGGTGATTTCTTTCCCAGTCACCTTGAGTGATGGAGTTCATTCAAGGACCGAAGAGGTTGAATTTTTAGTTTTGCCAGCAACGTCGAAACATGACATCATATTAGGATGAGAAGCAATTGGTGACTTCAACGCTCATCCGTCCACGGCTCATGGTGCAGTTGGGGTCCCAACCAGCACCGGAGTAGCAATCATTCATGTCAACCGACATTACTTCACCACAGAAAGCTCAAAACCCAGCAAGATTCCAAAACAATCTCTGAGGAGTGAGCTGGAAAAAGGGATTTTAAACAAAAAGTTTTCTGATCAAACTGTAACAATTGGACCCGCTATTTCGGAGATAGTAAGGACCTTTTTGAAACAGTTGTTATCAAAAAACATTGATGTATTCGCATGGCAACCCACGGACATGACTGGTGTCCCGCGGAGCACAAGTTGAGGGTAAACCCTATGTTTACACCGATTGTTCAGAAACAACGTAAGATGGGTCCGGAGCAAACAAAAGCAATGAATGAGCAAGTTCAGGACCTCTTACCTGGAATCATCCGACCAATTCAATATCAGACCTGGGTCGCCAATCCAGTTATCGTTCCCAAAAGCAACGGGACATGGTGGATGTGTATAGATTTCAAGGATCTAAACAAGGTGTGTCCCAAGGACTGTTATCCTTTACCTGAAATAGACCTCAAGGTTGATGTTGTGGCACCATTCAAATTCAAATGCTTCCTGGACGCCTACAAAGGTTATCATCAGATCCGCATGGCTGCGGGGTGATGAAGATAAAACAGCATTTCGTACCGATCAAGTTACCTTTTGCTACAAGATGATGCCTTTCGGACTAAAGAATGATGGTGCCACATATCAGATATTGATGGACATAGCGTTCAAAGGTAATATTGGTCGAAATTTGGAGGTTTATATGGACGACCTTGTGATCAAAAGTGTTGAAGAAGACTAGATGTTGAGGGATATCGAAGAGACATTTGAAAACTTGAAGAGCATCAATATGAAACTGAACCCAGCTAAATGTTCATTCGGGATGGAGGAAGGAAAATTCCTCGGAGTGATTGTCACGGGTGCGGGATTCAAAGCTAACCCAGATAAAGTCAAAGCCGTAGCCCGCATACCGTCTCCCTCCTCCCTCAAAGAAGTTCAGACGCTCAACGGTCGTTTGGTTGCTTTGAATTGCTTTTTGGCAAATCATGCAGCCAAATCTTATCCTTTTATCTCAACACTAAGAAATTGGCTCAAGAAAGCACAATTCAGATGGACCGCGGAAGCGGAACAAGCTTTCTTGGAGGTTAATAAATGTTTGATGGAGCTACCCACGTTGACAGCACCTTATAGGGGGGGAACCTTTAACAATATACTTGTCAGCATCAGACATTGCTATCGGGGTTGTTCTCCTGACGGATAGGAAAAACGTTCAAACACCGATTTACTACGTCAGCAGAACACTGTCAGAATCGGAGATAAGATATTCGATGTTAGAAAAACTTGCCCTAGCACTGGTCAATGTGCTCGAAGTCTCCGCAGATACTTCCAGGGGCATCCCATCAACGTTTTGACCGTAAGCTCAGGAACGTATTCAGCAAGCCAGAATTGTTTGGGCGATTGGCAAAGTGGGCCATCGAGCTAGGTGAACATGCGATAGAATACAAACCTAGGCCAGCAATTAAGGGACATGTGTTAGCGGACTTTGTCACTAAAGTCCCCCAACACAAAGAGAAGGAATGTTTGATTGAGCAACAACCCCAAGCACCTCCTGAACTATGACATATTTGGTCTTTGCCACGGATGGGGCTTCAAGCAGTGAGGGATCTGGCGCAGGCCTCAGGCTAGTCAATCTCGAAGGCCATGAGTTCACATACACCATAAAGTTAGACTTCAAGAGCACTAACAACGAGGCGGAGTATGAGGCCTTCCTGGCAGGCTTACGAATAGCCAAAAAGCTTGGGGTTAAACATTTGGAAGCCCGCGTGGATTCCATGTTGATTGCGGGACAGATCAACGGAACATATGAAGCAAAGAATGACGTAATGGCTTCATATGTGTCACAGGCGAAAGATTTGATGCTTCAGTTCTCCCCATGTAAGGTGATTCACATAAAAAGAAGCGAGAACAAATCAGCAAATGCTCTTAGCAAATTGGCTCCCATGAACTTTGAACACTTTGCTAAAGACATCCGCGTCGAAATATTGGACCGCCCGTCTGTTCCACAACACCAAGTTTTGGTGATCCAAACGGGAGTGGAATCCTGGATGACACCCATTATAACATACTTGTCATCCGGAGCTCTCCCGGAAATAAAAGCTGCGGCCCGGAAGATAAAACACAAAGCCTTGAACTATCAGATGCATTACGGTGTTTTATACCGACGTTCCTTCCTAGGACCACTACTTCGATGTGTGGATGCCGAGGACGCGAACTATTTAATCAGAGAGGTTCATGAAGGCAACTGTGGTCTTCACGCTGGCCCGCGCATGGTCGTAGCGAAATTGATGAATGCTGGATATTATTGGCCGGGGATGCATCCGGACGCTGTGCATGAAATCAGAAAGTGTGATTCATGCCAACGTCATGCTCCTAACACGCTGCGACCAAAGAACGAGCTCGTTCCAGTCACTTCAGCTTGGCCGTTCCAAAAATGGGCTAGCGACATAATGGGACACTTCCCTGAAGCCCCGGGAGATGTCAAATTCTTAATAGTAGCCATCGACTACTTCACGAAGTGGGTGGAAGCCAAACCAGTTGCTTCCATAACAGCAGCAAGTGTTAAGAAATTCCTATGGGAATTCATCACATGCCGGTTTTGCCTTCCTCTTGAACTCATTAGTGATAATGGAACTCAGTTCGCGGACAATGGGCTACAGGAATTGTTGAAAGAATTGCAGATTTCTCAAATTTTCACATCCGTAGCCCACCCGCAAGAAAATGGTCAGGTTGAGAGAACCAACCGAACCATCAAGGAAGGAATCAAAGCAAGGTTAGGGACTAAACGAATGGGTTGGGTTGACTAATTTCCCCATGTACTATGGGCCTTCCGCACCCAAAATAATTCCAGTAATTCTGAGACCCCCTTTAGTCTAACCTACGGCACAGAGGCCATGATTCCGATCTAGATTGGGATTCCATCCGCAAGAGTTCTGTCGAGTGATAATAATGATTACGAACTCCGGATGAATCTTGTCCTCCTCGAGGAGATGAGAGAACTAGCATCGATCCGCGAGCACAATTACAAACGCCAGCTGCAAAAGTACTATAACTCGCGGATCCAAAGATGTGAGTTCGATGCGGGAGACTTTGTCTGCCGCAACAATGAAGCCTCGGGGCAAGTTGGCCCCAACTTGGTAAGGACCTTATAGAATTCAGAAAGTTTTATCTAAAGGTGCCTACAAGTTAGAAAAGTTGGATGGGACTGAGATCCCTAGAACTTGAAATGGGGCCCAACTAAAGAAATGTTACATGTAGTATGTTTTTCTTTTTTGGCCTGCATGCCTAATTAGATAGTCACAAACTATGTACTTTCATTTTTTGTAATTCGGCTTATGCCGCATCTATGGAAATTTTGTTTCAGTCATTTATGTGATCTTTTATTGGCATACAAAGAAGATCCTGCAAACACTTATATTATGAAAAATAAAACAAAGTGTATCGGATACAAAAAAAAAAGAAACTTCTTTATTCACGCAAAAGAGATTACATCAAAGAGATCTTAATTACAAGAAAAAGGAAAAATCTATCTATGACGCGACATCATTATGTCTCGTGACCTTGCCTTCCGCATCATCAGCATCTTCTTCACCAAGGTCAAGAAGGACTTTTAATTGCTCAATGCTGTCCTCCTTATCTGCAAGCTCAGATATG
The DNA here is from genome assembly GCF_021521415.1 of Bidens hawaiensis. Classification (NCBI taxonomy): domain Eukaryota; kingdom Viridiplantae; phylum Streptophyta; class Magnoliopsida; order Asterales; family Asteraceae; genus Bidens; species Bidens hawaiensis. The sequence goes on from NW_027502931.1 coordinate 6,955, forward strand.
TGCTCCGCCAAAGAAAATTTTAAAGAATCAAAATCCTTTGTCTTCTGGATGAGGACGGCAACAGTATCTTGGCCAGCCAAAATATACTCTTCAGGTAGCTTGGAAGTTGAACCAAACTTATAGCTTTCCTGGAAGTCTAGCTGGCGGCTAGCTTGCTTAGAAGCTTTTAGAAGGACAGCAACGCAGTTCCCAAGTTCATCACTCGCCCGGACATCGGCGACGACCTGTTGGAATAATTATATATAAGTAACTTCAAACACTTAGGTTATTTACAACGAAGAAAGGATTTTTACCTTGGGAATTCCCTCCACTTGCAGCCATTTTTTGTCCGCCTTGGCCCGGACAAGTTCCATCTTGTGGATGGCACACTCCAAGACTTGATCTCGGCTTTTAGCAAAATGATCAGTCAAGCGCTTCTACTTAGCCGCTGATTCAACCTGTAAGGTCTTTATCAGCTCAGCTTGTTCATCCAGTTGCCTCTGGAGAACAGCTTTGGCTTCCTCAACATTGGCACGAGCAATCTTCTCCGCCTCAAGTGCTTGACTGCTCTTTTTGGCATCATTAATAGCCTTAAGAGCTTCCTCCTTCGCATCGGACGTTGCGGTCGCCAAATCATCCCACTCTTCATTCATCTCCAACCAGTCCCGGGTTATTTCTTGACTGGTGGAGATTGTATTCGCCATATGGTAAGAATTGGAGTTTAACTACTCTTGGCTAATACGACGACGATGTCGCTCCTTTTCAGCGGGAGGAAGACTTTCCCGCAGATACTCGAAACACACGTCCATGTCGCGGAACGTTGAGTCTCGACGTAAAGACCAATGTGGTCGATGCGGGGTAGGATCTTCCTCCTGAGGAGCCGGAGAGGTCTGGGGTCCATACGGGAAGGCACTCACACCTCCTTGATCCCTGAAATGATGAACGTTGTAAGAAGGTGACATACTAACATGTTCAGTATCGTCAACTTCCTTATTCTTCAGGGGGGAATCATCCGCCACAAAGATTGGATCATTGGAAGTATTAGGAGGCGGAGGCGGTGGTGGCGTAAGAGGAGTCGAACTCTTCAATCCTGAAGCACCTTCAGAAAGGTCATTCAGGTCCACTGAATAAACGTTAAAGTTAGTCAGAAACATACTTAATCCATGACAATCAATAAATGTAAGGAATATTCGACTTACCCAAGGAAGCGTCGTCCGCGTCAAGTTGGTTCAGCCGTGCTTCCAAGGCAGCAGACTTTGCCTTCTTGGATTTCTTCTTCGGAGCAGCGTTGACTGGGTTAACCTTGCGCTTACCAGCCACTTTGGAGGCACCTGCACCACCAGCTTGATGAGTATCCTTTGGGATGACATCATCAGGCGCATGATGATTTCTTTCTGCAGCAGTGTCAACATCGTCTTGACCCACTGCCTGGTTGGTAGTGGCTCTCTGGCTAGTGAGACCTGCAGTCGAGTCCACATCGTTAATAGCATCAACTGGAAAATTTCCTTCGCAGAGTGACGACTCTTCGCTGGACGAAAAGAGTACAATCACTCCGCTGGAAGTAATAGCAGTCACAGGTCGGGGTAGAATTCCCTCACCTTTCTGGATAAACTCCTGAACATAATCCTCACCTTTGGCGTACATCGCCTCGGAAACTACTGGTTTTGAGCGAAACGCAGTGGGAAACAGGAAGTTAGAACTGGTGCGCTCTAAAAAGAGCACATCCCTTGGATCAATTGGGCGGCGCCTGTTACACTGATGGTCGGTTAATTTGTATACGTTTTAGTTTATTTATTGTTTAGTTTTAACTGTTTATTTTAGAACTTTCGATACTTCATACATGTATTACTGGATTTCAGGTCACAGATGTTAAAGTGCATAATTTGTACCTGTGGTGACATGGTATGAAGACCCGGGATGTCCAGCACGCGAAATGAGACAAAGTATGAAGTTTGCTGATGACACGGCCCATCGCGATACGCGATGGGCTTGGCTGAAGGCCCATAGCTTATCGCTATGGGTTTAAAATGTTCGTTGACTTTCCTATACGCGATGGACCATTGAAGACCCCATCGCGTATCGCGATGGGGTGCTCAAACGGGAAATTTAGGGTTAAATAATATTCTTCATCATAAACAACCCTAACTTCATTTTGACGACCAAGAGGCGATTCCAGCAGTCCCGATTTTCACTATCCTAGCTCGTGCCAAGACCCTACATATGATTCCTATCATCCATATCGAAGATTCAATGATGTCAAGGCTCGGCTAATCTCTTAGAATCGCACCCGGGATGTATAGTTTGTAACCTTTTACAGTTTTTCTCATGTGATTTAGAATACTTGTGTATTGTTATTGATGATTGATATATGATTATTGATGTTTGGTATTTCTGTGTGTTCGGTCGGTTTAGGTTTACGTTGGTCTGAACGATCTGTTACCAGTTGCTAGATAATTAGTCATATAACTGTTTGGTTAGATTGAATACGATAAAACATACAATTGCCCTTAACTGAGTCACACTGGCAAGGACTGTTTGATAACCAGTGCCGTGTGTAAAGTAATTGTTGATGTCTAAGGTTTTGTCTGATTGATCAGTTTCCAGTTAATCGTTAATAATTAATCTGTTAGGTTACAGAAGATACTGTTGGTTGCTTCCAGTATGCCACCTTCGTTGATCGGGGTGGCATTGCATCCAGTCGGAGGATGGGGATTTTGGTTCTTCCTTTATTGGTCGGTTTGAAAGGAAGGCATAGGATGGGTGCGGATTTGGTAAGTATCCAGTGGGAAAGTACTGCGGTATTTCCTATGGTTGATAAGTCGGGATCGCCGATGGGTGGTACGTCGGGATTTCAGAGGGTTGGTATATGGGCATTGTTGGCGGATGGTAGCTTGAGTGTCTTGGTGGTTCGATTCTTTGTGGTGGTGGACTATCAGGTAATTTGATTGGACAATGCTCAGTTCCAGGGAAGTATATTGGTTTGGGACGTTCAATGTATTGGTCTCGGCTAAAGAAGGCCTCAAAGTAATCTTCATCCATAACATCTTTTGGGAATTTGTAGTATTTTCTTGCTCTTCTTGCTTCACGATCATAATACTCCATTAATTTCTCATAAGACATCTTTGGTGGGTGGTTTAGAATGTAGAGAGGGAAAGAGAGGGTTACCAGCCAATCTTATCCCTATTCAAATAAACAAGTAAGATATTTTTCCTATGCTTGGATCGAAGCTTGGGTATTGTTTTATGATACCCAATTCGCTAAGATCGGTGACTCTGATACCAACCTGTCAAACCCCCATCTTAGGCCTAGGAGTGCGACTCAACAGTTGGTACCACATTTGTATATAAATCAGAGTTACGGGTTATTAGCGGAAGACTTTATAAAACATGTAGATTTTAAAGTTAAAATATTTACATTACAAAAGGACGAGACGAAAGTCTCGTTTAGATTTACTTGTTTATAAGTTTAACAAAAAAACATCATATTTTAATATTTAAACAAAATATCCGAGCCATCGGATTCTTGAGCCCTTCGTCCTTCAAGTCTATTCTTGGTTACCTGCAAAATGTTATAAAAATACGTCAGCAAATATTTGCTGGTGAATATGCTGACGCAAAAATATTTTCTTTTACTTTGTTACCCCTCGAGGGTTACGCAAGCCTCGGCCCATCTTGGCTTAGGAATAACAAAGTTAGTACAACATCATTATAAACTCGAGTCTTTACACTAGGTCACCCCAGCAAAACACCGCAGCGTTTCGACGTACTTAGGTACCATAAATATACACAAGGTCATTCTCACTCGAACATACTTTGGTTCGGCCCATCGTGGCTGGAGGTCGTGACCAGGCGTGGTGCGATGTGCCCACCGCATTTAACCACATATGTAAGGATCCAGACAAACGTATACTACAGCCTGAGGGCTAGGCTTTTACTCTTATTCATAATGTTTTTAGAGACATTTGGTCTCATGTAAAGTTTTACACATAACACATTTATTTGTTTGAAAACAAGTTTGTAAAAGTGAGGCGTATTCACCTTTGATCGGGATCGGTTTCCAACACCGTCCTTGAGTTCTCTTTCTTGCTATCTCGCACCTATAGTACGAGTATAAACTTTCGCAATTAATGCGATGGGATACGAACAGTGGAGAGAGAAAGTCATCACCTAATCATCAACCACCACGTCACGCGGGAAATTCGAAAAAGAGAAAAAGTTGCACAGTCGGGTACAGTGACAGCCGTCAAAAACGTTACATCATCTGTCCACGCGCCTACGAGTGATAAACTTGTCCTTTTTTCATGATTATCTACACCAACAAAAGATATTTTCTACCAAACCTTAAAATTCAAAAACTCCCAAAATACATTAAGTCCAAAATTTCACCCGCATAAAAGACTTCACGCGAAAGAAACACTGGACTGGAGGACTTATAGAGATAGGGTACCAAAAAGACCCAAATACCTTAAGTACTACCCACGGGCCTTAGAGAAACCTCTCATATATCGTCCGCGGGACATTTGGATCATCCGCATAACTCGGTAGAGGAGAAACGTCCTCACACCACACGCGGAAGCATCCAGGCACCCTCAGAAGTCATCCACGAGATAGGACATATGTCCACTAAAATGACCGGAAGGCAATGCCAACTGGATAGCTGTCACGAACTAACTATCCTCTAGAAGAGTATCCACAAATGTTACTTGAAGAATACGCGACTCACTAGCCAATGAGAAAAGGACACCTGGCCAGGTTGTTATAACCGTGCACATGGCCAGGGTATGAACCGTCCTATTATCAGACGACGCGTGTCCAGGTTGTTATACTCATGCACATGGGACGTATAGCTCAACCAATCACAAAGGGAAACGCGTCCAGGCGGTTAGCAAGATCTTCTAGAAGAGGACAGCTGGACCAATCACCTTTCTACATCCTTCGGCTTTAAATACCTCGTCAACCTGCATGAGGTATTCATTCATTCACTATCATTCTGACTACACTTAGTATGCTTAGTTTTCAGTACTTCCCCCTTTACGAACGTTACTGATTCTCACGCCGGAGGGTGGTTACAGGAAGACCCCCCTCTTGTCCTTCCTGTAACGAGACTCACGATGTCTGTTTTACAGGTTCCGGTCATTGGACTTCGGGAAGTTGTGCTCATATTGTCTTAGTAGTTATCATATTTTACCCTATGGACTCATTGGATCCAGGACCCATACCTGGGGATTGGATCCGTGTTTCTTCAATCACCCTCTGGAGTCTGGTATTGTATTTGTCAGTGTTTTAAAAACCAGTTCAAACCGGCCGGTTGAACCGGTTAAATCAGATTTCGCACAGTAGTACGGTATTTTGAGTATTACGGTATTTTGAGTCCGGTATTTTTGACCGATTTGCTAGAACATCATACCAGCGGTTTTTGTCTAAAATACCGGTTTTTACAGGCAAACCAATTTTATGCCCGAGAAATTTTTGATATTTGCGGTCTATATTTTTTAAAAACTACTTTTAATCCAATAATTAACATTAAACGTGTAAACTTTAAGACTAATTTTTTCTAAAATTGAGTGTTTTTACATTATTTTTTTAATATGGTTTAACTTTTAGATTATTTTTTGTTATATGAATAATTTAGTTTTGGGTTATTTTTGGATTGAAGTTACATTTATAGCAGTGGCGAAGCTTGGACAAATACGTCGAGGGGGCCGCCTCAGTATGTATAAAAAATTTATAAACTAGAGGGGGTCGGGATCAAAATGTATAAAAAATTTTGGCCGAAAAAAGATAAATTTACACTACAAAGCGAAAAAAACGGAGGGGTTGGGCTAAAATTTCGGTCGTAAACAAGAAATTTACACTATGTATAAAAAGTTTTGGCCGAAAAAGGATAAATTTAAACTACTGAGCGAAAAAAACGGAGGGCTTGGGCTAAAATTTCGGCCGAAAACGGGTAAATTCACACTATGTATAAAAATTTTCAGCCGAAAAAGGATAAATTTACACTACTGAGCGAAAAGAACGGAGGGGTTGGGCTAAAATTTCAGTCGGAAACGAGAAATTTACACCATGTATAAAAAGTTTTGGCCGAAAAACAATAAATTTACATTACCGAGAGAATAACGGGGGTGCCGGACTCAAAATTTTGGTTGAAAACGGATAAATTTACACTATGTATAAAAATTTTCGGCCGAAAAAAAATAAATTTACACCACTGAGCAAAAAAACGGAGGGGGCCGGGGCCACCCCAGGCCCCAACTAAGCTACGCCTCTGATTTATAGGAAATTATAAGTTAAACTATTCAACCAGTTGAACCTCCCGGTATAACCCGGTTCAACCGGTTGTGCCCTTTTTTAGCTCACTCCGGTACAAGTAAAATACCGGTTTTTAAAACATTGGTATTTGTTTCCAACTTTTAATAATCTTTACATTTGTATTTTAGCGTGTGTTAAAGTAAAAAAGAAACAATTTGTTTTTCTACGTAGGAAAGGTTTAGTGTGTTACATGTATACATGTATACGTACATGTCCTTAAGGGAATGTCCTGATGATTAAGCGTTATATGTTGTGGTTTCTTAATCCTACACTTTACGGGTTGTAGTGAGTTTTTTTCTAAAAAATTTATAAATTGAAGTAAAAAAAATTGTATATGTACGTGAGTTTAAGAACTAGGGTATTTCGGTACATTTTTTTTAGCAACATGTGTGCCATCATAATAGAGAGGGAAATTGCATATTCAAACTCATTAGATTAGATTTATAAACTGGTCACGTGGTGTTAGTGTCGGGTTAAATGTGTGCAACGCTATAATCAAAGGTACATTATATACCATCTAAACTAATAACACACACTTAGAATAATCTCAATAAATATAGCCACATATAGATCATGATACACTTCGAATTAGAGGTGGGGAAAAAACGGTTAACCGAACCAGTTTAAAACCGATCATGTAGTTCTGGTTTGGAACTGATTGAAACTGTAGGTTTAATACCGGTTTGTAATTCTTTTCAGCAAAACCAGTTCCAAACGGTTAAAGAGAAATCTGTTTATGCTGGTACCGCCTAAGGGTGTTCATGGTTCGGTTCGAACCCGCGAAACCGCCCAAACCGGTCATTAGTTTGGTTTCACGGTTGATTTTTTTCCTTAACATTTGGTCGATCGGTTTTAAAACTTTTAAACCGTATCGAATGGTTTGGGTTACGGTTTGTAGCCGAAACCAACCGTATAAAACCGGACCGGACCGTATGATTTAATTATGTTAAATTTTTTAAATATATATAGTGTATATAAAAATGTTTCTAGACATAGTCTAATTAATTTTTTTAGTTTACTTACTAAAGCCCAAATCCAAAACGCAGAGGTTGTATTCAAACTTCGAACTTGTAATTTAGATAGATTGTGTTTAAAGCATGTATAAAATTCTGTTGAGTTTTACGATAAACATATCATACCATATTATGGACGTCATTTATAAAACTCAACAAGCCTAAACCGTGAACCAAACCGGAACCAAACCATTACTAACGGTTTGGTAAGGTTTGGTTTAAAAGATCTACGGTTTGGTTTTGATTTACAAAGACCAAAAACCGTCACTAGCGGTTTTGTTCACGATTTGATTAAAAACCATGAGCCGAACCATGAACATCCCTGGTACCGCCCTCCTTGCCTCATCCATACGTTTCACCCTTCTTTTTGACTTTGTACTCCTTTTTGATTTTGTACTTGATCCCTTTGTTATATGTGTGTGAGTTAATTAAAACGTTGGTTAAAGTATGATATGGATTGAATATACTTTGACATTGTTCAAATTTGAATAAAAGTTTTCTAAAGTTTCTTTACTAGTATTCTTTGTTTTGTAACTTTAATGAATGTCAATTCTTTAATTTTTAAAAATAAAATGAATAGATAATTATGCACCATTCGAAAGGTAATTCATAATTATTTCTTGAATACAAAGTAATAATTATTGGGGAAAAAAAAAGTGTTTGTTGTGATTGTTCTTTAAATAAACAAGCCACTCAACATTATCCTTTTTTTTTTCTTTTCCAGAATGTAACAAATTTTGTGAAAAGATAAAGTGTTACTTATTACCTCCACTGATTTCAAATTTTAAGGGTTTTATTTTTTTTGTGTTCCCTCAATACTTTATAAAAATTGAAGTTTTATTTTACGGGTTTGGATTATATATAAACGAAATTAATCAACGAACCATACAAAACGAAGGATAAACCAAATTCGCTCGGTGGCTACCCGTAAATTAATGAATTCGATGAGTTCCTACAATATTTTGTTAGGGGCAGTAATGGACTCAATCAACTATGCTTTTATATGAATCGATCAATTGGAATTTCAAGCGGTAATTGAATTAAGCAAGCGTACCAAATAAATTGAACAAATTTGAGTCATGTTAACCGTACGACATTAATTGAACAATTAAAGAAATTGAGTCTTTGCAAAAGACGAACATATTGTAAGTTAACATATAACTAGAGTAATTGTGTTTCATAAGTAGAGCAATTGTGTTTCAGTAAGTACTCTAGTTATACACCATATATGTTACTCCACTTATAAACAACCATGATGTTAGGCGTGAAACGAGATAATTGAACATATAGTCAAAGTAATTTTGTTTTATTTTAGAGCATCCAATTCTTTTATTTTTTTTTCTTGTACTTATGGTTGAGATCATAGGCATTAGAAACTTAAGTTTTCGGCTCCATGATGTTTGTCTAAAGCATTCACATTGCAGCTCGTTTAATTTATTTATACCAATCATAGGTTTTTTTAGCAATTAATGGATTTGTAACCCTTTGCCACTAATCACTAAAATGGTTACGTGGTTTGTCGGATATGAACTTAAATACTATGTATAAAAATTAGCAATTTAACTTTATCAAAATACATCGAACTTCATTTAGTTTGTCATTATATGTAGTTATTCCTAGGAGTTTCATTTTGGTGCACATGAAAATGGTCAATTGTGATGGATTCAGGACTTTTCGTCATCGTGGAAGACAAAATTTGTGGATCAAAATATTCCTTTAAAGCGTAAAAAAACGGACATCATTAAATAGTTTGTCTAATTTAAACATGTAGTTAAAAGAATACTAAAAAGTTTAGACTTAAGGTTATATTCAAAGTTCTTGTCAATAGACTCGATAGGGTAATTAATTCGGTGATAAACAATGCCCAATTAACTTTTTTTTAAGAACGGAATATTCTAGATTAGCCATTGATACATAACGAGGTTGTATCATGGTTGAAGAAGTCTAAATAGTAAAGCAGTGACGCTTTAAGTGGACTTCGAATATCCCTTTCACACGTTGAATGGGATGTCTTATCTTCAGCTTGTTCATTGGTCTTGGTAAATAAACTCCCACCAAGAGTTTGAAATTCATAGACAAGGTGATCCATTATCTCCGTTCTTATTTATTCTAGCAATGGGACACACAGTCACCACCATGGCAAGTTCCTATATTTTGTGGTGATTGGTCGCTCCTCAAATTTAACAACTTGGCTCGAATATTTAGATAATATTTTTTTTTCCTTGTTATTCGGTTAAAAAGTTAACTTCGATTTTCGGTATTGGTGTTGAAGTGTCATATATAAACAAAATGGCAAGCATATTAAATTGTCAAACGGGTTCACTTCCTCTAACACATTTGGGTCTTCCAGTGGATGCAAATGTTAACTTATTAAGTATACGAAACTTGTCGTGGACAAGTTGACAAGTTTAACTCCAAACTTTCCAACAAGAAAGTAAAGAATCCTTCTTTCGGGAGACATATTACACTGATCAAGTCCCTATTGGGGAGTATCTGGATATACTACTTTGCATTATCTATTTATTTAGAGGCTTGGTACATGTCTTTGAAGCATGGGATAAAACTAAAAAGATTCATTTGTTATTGGAACACTGGATATTAAAAAGATTACTTGGGTAAGTTTGAGAAATCCGCGGCACGAACACAGGAAGGTGTGCAAAAATACGTTAAAACTCGCTCTTCTACCCAAATGGTGATGGAAGTTCAAAATAGACGATCTACAATTACAAGGTCAAGGTGTTTCTTCAATACACCGCGGTAACAAGATATGTAAACCAATTCCATTGAAAAAACAATATATTGGGTGTGGATTAATATCTCAAAAATCAATCTTGATTTGGTGAAGACATCAATCCATTTCCATTGTAGACTTAAAAGATAGGTGGGTCGCGGGAATAGTATAATCTTCTGGATTGATTAATGGGCAAAACATCACTATGTGAGAGAAAAAAATCTTTTATCCAACATTTAGCCGAATGCTCTTTTGTGACCTAAACTTATAGAAAATGCTCTTTTCCAACATTGCATTTTATTATTATGTTATCCATGCTTTTAGAAAATAAAAAAAAATATAAACAGAAAAAAACATCTTGAAAATAAAACAAATTAAACTTTATCTGAAAATTAAAATAATATTTGAACTTTAAAAAGTAAAAATTCATTACCAGTGAGATAACTCAACAAGTATTTATATTTGCTAGAAACATTTATATTTTCCGAAAGTGTTGGTAGTGTCTTTCCTTTTTACCCACTAAATTCTACTTTTGTCTAGTATTTGAGATTCCCCTGTACTCTTTACTCGTTTCAAGTTTCAACCTCATTCTTTCCCATTTTAAACTATATGAAAATTTAAATCAGACCCCAAACTCCATTTTAATTTAGAAGGAGCCTAATAAAATAGGAGATGGGTTCTAGTTAGTTTTTTTTAGAAAATAGTGTTATTTAGTATTGTGCCCGTTTAAGTATGAGCCTTTCCCCCGCTCGGCCTCTAATTGCATAGATTCTGTAGCTCCATTCCCAGCCATGACCGTCACTCATACGTGTACTATGGGACCTAATTCCAATAAGTTTGACCTTACAATCATCATATCATGTTCTTATTAAAAATGGGCACATGGATATACAAGACGAATACGATGTTCTTATTAAAAATGGTGTTGGTGACTTGGTGCATACATGCCAAGCATAAATTGCCTAGTTTCACGATGTTAAAACTCAAAACATATAGGTCAAACGTTAAGATCAATTTTCTGGAGGCGACTGTAGTCAAACTTCATTTTTGGACATATCACAACATATTCATTTTCATGAGGCAAAAGGAGGTCAGCAAACATACGACTCGATCACCATATGATAGCTCGTTTTACAACTAGAATCTTTTATTGTGTGGCTTCTCTTGGCCTTTTAGACGGTTCCTGCCTCCCGACCATTTTAACTCTCCTCGTGCAAGTCAAAGTTTAAGTGAAGTCATTATTCAATATCACTCCAGGTCAAATCTCAAATCTAGTCAAGTTTAGTTCAAGCACAATACCATTTGTTATCTTCAAGTATTGGTGATCCTTTCCAAGTTAAACATAAGGGACGAGTATGTATAGGTTATCTCTACCTTGAAAAAAAGACGCAAGTTCTCACAACCTAGAATAATGAGACGTTTATAAAGTTGAGGTTTAGATTGCAAACAACACTTGATTAAGGGTTGTTCGTCATCTCTCTCTATGCATTTTCGTATTAGTTTTATGAGGGTGAACTAATTATACAGACTAGCATCATAATGGTTAGGTTGTTCTCTATGATGGAGGCATCGAAGCTCCTTCACAGTGTCACGTCATCGTCATGTAAGAAACGGAGTTTCGAAGATCTTCTCCATAACGTCCCGTTGTGGTTTAAAGCCTCATGGGCGCCCCATTATATATAATACATATATATGTATGCATGTGTGAGAAATGGAGAGAGAGAACGGTGCCAGTCGCTCCAACCCCCCCACCCCAATCAGCCCACTTGCGCGGCGTGGAGTCTTAATTCTCTCTTTCACTTTCTTTGTTTTGTATGACACAATATCAACAAATTAAATTGTCTTTTAATGTGTATGGGTACTTCTATAACAAGTACATACTTTAACTTCCTTATGTTATTGTAGGCCACCTAAAAAGTAAGATACATTTATGTCATTATTTTAGTGTGTTTTATAAAGCATTTTAATATAATAGCATCCAGAATCTAAAACTGATATTCAGATCTTAAATCCACCAAATTAAAATCCTTAAATAATAGTACACTGTCCACAAACAACCTCTTTAAACACCTACATTTCTTTTTCATAATCAAAACATAAAAAAATAAAATAAAAAATTATAAAAAAAAAACAAAAAAACAATGCTTGTATATTTATTTCTAGTTCAGGTAAAATCAGGTTCATCATACTCCAATCAATCTTGAATCCAAAGTTACAAAGAGATTCTTAATCTATACAAAGTCTCCTACACTATAAACTAACCTCCATCCATCCATCACCATTATCATTATCATTTTAACCGCCGCCAAACACAACAAGAGCCACCAGCACAGGCTCACAGCTGCAAAGCTAAATCCGGCTGCTGAGGTGACCCGATCTTCAGTCCAACATAACCCTGTGTCGGTACCTGAACCCCAACATTCAGGTCGGGCGGCACCACGCCTGCACCCGGAGCCGTAAACTGTCTATGGTTCAACACCGGTACCTGTTGCCAATTCGAATTTCCAGAACTACCCTTTGTACCTTGCGCATCATCACTGGTGCCGTGTGCATTGTTAAACCCGTTTTTACCACCGTGGGGTAACATTTTATCGGTTTTTATTTCGTTATCTTCAACTTTTGGGCGTGAAGTGCATGGGGTTTCGGGTATGTTTAGAATATCGGTGCTAGTTAATGTGGGGGTATAACTATAATTTCCAGATGGCAAGAAGGATATAGATGGGGCCGGAGGTTCGGGCTCGCCAACAAATCCGGGCCCAAATGTGACACCTGGAGGCAAAGCTTTTTTTATTTTCTTTGAAGCAATTTCCCATACAACAGGCCCCATATTGGCAGCAAATCGAGCTAGGCTTCTGGAGTAACCATGTTCCGCATGAACACCTACCTGCATTGACAGAGAAACATATCATAACCGATCAGTAACAAAAATAACCAAAACCCAAACAACATCGACGGTTTGGTTTCATGTTTTGATAGAAACTCAATTTACAGTTTGGTTTCAGTTTTGCATGTAACTAAAACCGAAAACAACTAAACCAAACCGAATTTATGGATTTTCATTTAATATTTTGAGTTTTAAGTAATTTATAAGACTTTAATAAACAGTGCAACCCAAATATATGTTAAGCTAGATGTATAATAATCAATTAATTAACAATTAACAGAATTTCAACCCAAATTCATTATTTTGAGCCAGTCCTTTTTTGACCCAAAAATTCAATCCCAAAAGACTGAAACCGACCCAAATGCAAACCAACAAAACCGAAACCGCACGGTTTTCAAACACTCAAAGACCGAATTTTCACTGTTTTTGATCGGTTCGATCCCAAGACCGGCCCTTACTTTTCAGTATGGATCATTTACTTGCCGGGCCAAAATGGGTTGACCCGCAAACCAATTTTTGTAGACATTTTAATACGTTTATATAAATAATTATTTGAGTTAGTTATAATTACAAAAACACACTTTCAGAGGAGAAAATTAAACAAATCTTCGAATAAACTCATAATAAACAAACGAAGAATATCTCTATATTTAAAAAGCTTTCAACTGATTATATGCATTACCAAAATGCATATAACTTCCAAAAAATTCATTATTTATTGATGGCTGAAAAATATAAAAAAAGTAAATTACGGAAAATGCCTTCAGTTTTATAAAATCCATACCGCTAATAACTGTTTTCTTTCCCCGCCGAAGTTAGTTAAAAGAGAATTCGTATTATCATAATTCGATGGATGAAACTGCTTGTAGGTGTCGCGTCTGCTCTCGTCTATAATAAAATGTTTGTTCCCGTATTTCATGTCAGCCCTCTTAATACGCGCTGCACGTACAAAACAGATAATTAATAAATAAAATTTATAATTCAACTAAGGTTAGAATTTTTATACTACAAAGTGTTAAAATTTGTGAAACGAAGTTAAAGAACCTGGAAATTCTTCATTCCAATTTGTTAAGAGCTCGGACTGTTCACCGTTATGCGTACGACTTGTTGGAAATAAACCGTCAGCATAACTTTTATAAATCATGGGTCCACGTCTTAAATTGTAAGGAGTGGATTCATTTGTGTTGTCTACAGTATGTGCCACAGTGGCGGCTGAGGTGGACTCCGGGGCAGCAGCAACTTCCGATGAGGGTCTGCCAAGTGGCTTTTTCAAGTGCTTGCTTGGAGGCCTGCCTCGTTTAACTACCTTCGGTTGCAACTCACCGTCTTCACCCTCTTGCCTCAAGTTTTCAAAATCCCTTTTTGCCAATTCTTGTATAGACCTCGCCTAAAATAACCAAAAGTTAATATATATATATATATATATATAGGGTAGGGTTAATGTAAAAAACAATATTTTTGTGAGAAGAATAAGAATAGATCTAGGCCATTGGATCTATGATCTAGTGGTTGAGATTGGTAGTTTCTAAATAATTGTATTGTTTCATATTTACATTGTATAGTGTCATATTTAGGTGGTTTGTTTTATTTTAAAGCTCTTCTCATACTTCTCACAAAACACTTGTTTTTTATTTGAACTCTTTTCTATATATATATATATATATGCACAAGTTTATCTGTATAAAATATTAAAAAGAAAAATAGAAAGACTGAGCCTACCTGGCGAAAGAAAACGGTGTCGGATGAGTTATACTCCATTGCATTTGAACATAACAAGTACACATCTGCCTGTAAACATTAAAAAAAACACGAAATGGTGTAAACTGTTAACCGAATAAATTTTATTTACAAGTTACAGCCAGTAGCTATGTCTCTCTCATCTGTTTTACATATCAATAGGCTTGCAAACAAACAAACATTTAGTGAACTGTTCAGCGGGAAGTTCGGTTATGTCGTTCATTTATTAAACAAACGAGCGTGGACACGTATTTTGTTCATTTAGTTAGATAAATGAACATGAAAAAATGTTTCATTCGTTCATTTATATCCATTTATGTTCATTCATTTGTGGTCGTTTAAATTCGTCTGTTAAGTACGTATGTTTGTATTTTTTCATTCGTTTAAATATTCATTCAAATTTATTCATAAATAATTAACTTGAAATCAATTTGATTTTCATGTTTTAGAGCCACTTAATTGAATATATTTGTTTAATTTTACTATATGTCTGATAAAATAATGATGGTATTTAAACTTGAACTTAAAAATTCACGATTTCACGCTCAATTTTAACTCGTGTTTGTTGCTGTTCGTTGATATTCGTGAACCACTCGTGTAGAATATTATTGACAGAGGAATATAAACAAAACACTATTCGCGAACCACTCGTGTAGAATATTATTGACAGACGAATATAAACAAAACGCAAATGCGTTCACTTTCTTAACGATCAAAAAAGCCGTTCGTTAAAAGTGTTCTTGTACTTCCATTTGTTCATTTAAATTAAACCAACAAACAAACAAGCCCTTAATTTCGTTCGGTCTGTTTACAAGCCTACCTTTGACAGTTTCTGAATCCCTTTTGACTTTTTTGCCATTTACATATCATTCTCTAACGACCCCCCCCCCCCAAAAAAAAAAAAATAAGTTTGACCAATTCTGACCCAAAAGTACATGTTATTTCACGCCCTTTAAAGCCAAGATTGCTAGAACTGACAGCCACTATACAAAATCCAGTTTGTTGACACGTTTAAAAAGTCACGAAAACATAAATTCAAGCATAAACAACCAATAACAGATAACCAACCTCCAATTCTTCAAGATTTGAATAAAGCCCCTTGTCAAGTTTGCTTCTAATAGTGCCAAAATCCATAGGTTGCTCTATAATTTCATGATAATCAGGAAGCTACACAACATTACAAAACATATCAGCAACAAATTAACATTTAACAAACAATAAGATCAAAAACACAAACTTTATTCATAACCCACCTCAACAGGATCAACTGGTTCAGAAAACACAGCGTGCGTATCCTTCCTGCAAATACACCCAAAGAACGGTTTTAGTCGATCAACAGTACGATACCAAATATGTTGTAATCTTTAGAATGAAGTGAAAGAAAAAGAAGACACACTTTTGAAGTCTATCAAGAATGAACACCAACAACTTTTTGTCTGGCAAAGGTGTTGTGGGTCCAGTCTCCAATGGTGATCCTGTCCACATATTAATTGGTAACATCAAGAAAATGAACTAAATGCTGGGAATTTCCCAACAACATATTCACAAAATTATAAAAATATATATATAAAACAAAAAAGGGCGTTTGATTAAGACCATGAGGCGTCTCCTCCATCGCTTTCGGAGCCTTTTCGTCCTACAAAACACATCAATGATTCATCAGCAAGGTCAAAGGGTTGTTGGTCAAAGTCAAGATAGTATCAGCAAGCAAAGCAAGATAAGATAACAATAAACAAGATAACCACTAGCCAGATGGCATGTACAGACCACAATAACCATTAAATAAGTGACAAATTTGAACTTTTTCAGAGACATGATGGTGGATCAATGTTCTTTTTGTTCTGCCTATAATAATAATAACAACACCACACAGACTTGACAGATTTATCAGATACCAACAACAGTTTTACACTTATTTTAAAAGCTTAAAAATTCAAACTTTTTACATAAATTTCCCAAATTGTATGCTAAATTACACTTATTAAGTCAACCCCTTGACTTCTGAACTCCAATTTCAAAATAATAATAATAAAAATTAAAAAAAGAAAGAAAAAAAAAACCCAACTTCCAAACATCCGAATCACGCGCGAATACACACAAACTGTCCTCAATTTTACCAGAATTGAACCCAATAAACCTTTAAAAAACCCTAATTTTCACCAATTTTAGAAAACCAAACAAAACCCTAACAATTGGGGATTTTGAATAAAACCCACTAACCTTCCGATAGTTCCGACCAAACCCAGATCCAGTATCCACTTTCCGATCCACATCATCCGGGTTCGAATCCGACCCGGAATT
Source organism: Bidens hawaiensis (assembly GCF_021521415.1). Lineage (NCBI taxonomy): Eukaryota > Viridiplantae > Streptophyta > Magnoliopsida > Asterales > Asteraceae > Bidens > Bidens hawaiensis. The sequence goes on from NW_027502931.1 coordinate 23,908, forward strand.
AGCCTCATCAGAGCGTTTCTGGTGACCCAATTGAGGCAGCCTCACAACCAGCTTGACCTTCTTCTGTTTCCGTTCATCGTCGTCGTCGGACTCGTAAGCTTCGTCGTCGGATGGGTCTTCGGCGACGGAATTAGGGTTCCGGCGAGTGGTTCTCCGGTGGGTTTTTGAATTAGAAGAATCTTGTTGTTGTTGGTTTTCGAGTGCTCGTTTTTTGAGATCTGTGAGCGATGGCCGGCCTTTCTTCTTCTTTGTTGCCGGAGTTGGTGTTGTGGTGGTGTTTCCTGTCTTACCCATTTGTTGTTGTTTCTCTCTCTAGGATTTGGTGGTGGTTTCTCTCTCTAACATAAAGTAGAAGGTGTTGTGTGTCAATTTTTGTTTTCTTGTTATAAGTTTTGTTGAGGGTGTGGAGTGTACCCTTCACTTTTAAAGTTTTGTAATTTGTACCCTTTGGGTTTTATTATCTACATAATTAAATTCGCTCGAAAACCGACATGTTTTTAGTCCTGTAGTTCGGACACCCAGTAGGTTATAAATGGGTACGTGTTTATAATTTTTTCTTTGCCGGAACTATCTTCATATGTGGAGCCTGTAGTTTAAGTGTCTTTGTAAGATGTGGTGGTTTTATCCTTTCTTTAATACAGAAACAGTTTTGTGCCTGTCGGAACCGTGGCACGGAGACCGAGATTGACGATGTGAAAAGGAAAGTGTTGCATTTGCGTTATTTTGGTTTTTAGGTTCTCTTAGAGAAACCAACCGAACCAACGAAGAAATCCAAGAAGTTATTTTGGTGCAAATGAGTTAAGAAAGTAGATGGCTGAACAAAGGAATCAGCTAGCTGAGAAACCCTAATGTTCGTTTCGGTTTATATAAATTTATGGTGTTGTTGTACTTTCTTGGTTGTTAGAGCATTTGTAGAGGTTTGGAGACCGAAGCCATCAGATATGGGTTTTCTAGTTCAAAACTTGAACCTTATCGATTTTTTTATTCATCTCTTTCACATAACACGACTTCTATTAATGTGAATAGTATATTAATTGTTAGTGTTAATAACTCTCTCAACTCTAAATCTCTTGAATCTGATGTTGGAAGTGAGTGATTTTGGGGTTTTTAGAAATGTTATAAAAGATGGTGTGCTATTATATTTTTGTGTATTAAGATCCTAAATGGAAAAAAATGATTTTATGAAAAGATGGTCGGACCTAATAGACTGTGTATATGCAAGCGTACCGTAGACTTCTCTCTCTTACTTTTCTTCTTCCATGTAAACCATACCTCTTTTGATGCCAACATCCATAAAGCTACACACCACCCATTATGGGTTCGTAGTTCACTTACTCCATTTTAGTATTGATAATATCTTTTGTATAAAGAAATATATGATATAGTAATACATTTTTCTTTCTTTTTTGGTTATACTAAACTGGAATTGGAATCCCCACGTCTTAATCTATTTATTTATTTATTTATTTATTTTTGAAAGGCCAATATCATTAAAGACAAATAGGGCAACTAACAAAATGCAAGATGCCAAACAAACAAGGAAAAAACCAACCAAAACACCAAGCATGACATGCACCCAACACAAACTACAAAGGGAAATTGACGAAGTTAAACATACACTAATCACACCAATCCAAGCATAAACTTCGACTTCTATGCTTCGACCAAATTAAGGAGGTCGTATTGATGTCGTTCACCACCTTATCCACCGAGAACGGTGTCACACCCGCACTTAGGGCCTAGGCATGTGAGCAACAGTTGATACATGTTTTGTAAATATATCAGAGTTTTAGCGGAAGTCTTTAGTTTATAATAAAATATTAATTTATATTTTGAAACATTAGTTTATTTGTAAAATATAATAAAATATTTGATTTAGTAGAAAGCTTCTTGAATAATAAATATTCGAGAGTTTGATTTATAAACCCTTGTTTGATTTATAAAACTTGTTTAAATATTGTTTGCAATATTTTAATAATTTAAAACTGAGCCATCTCTACCTTGCGAACATCTATCTTCTTGGATGCCTATGATCCCTTGCTACCTGTACTATCTTTATTTTCCTGAATGTTGGGGGGGGGGGGGGGAATAAGTCAGCGATATGCCGGTGAATCGTTGACTCTAAAAACATTTTATAAATCTTTCTTTGACTGACAATATAGTTTCCGTGAAACAACCTCAGCAAAAACGTCTCTTATTTCTGGGATTGTGCCACTGCCATACACACACAATTATGGTTCTCCGGGAGTTGACACCCATTAGAGAACTTTTATTATGATCTATAGTCTACGACCACGTAGCCTTGACTGATAGACTAGATTAATTATCTTTGGATCCAGAAACATGTGTACTCGGTCTGAGTTGCTTTTATTTTCTATCTTGTATTTTAATAGGGATCACGTAATCCCATAAATCTTTATTTGACTGACTTTGTTTAAGATAAACAACATGTTTATCTTAACTGAAAAAGGTTTAACGTATTCACCTGTGACTGTCTATTCTGATTGATGTGGGTGGTGATCTCGTTTGAAAACCTTTGTGAATGATTGAATTATTGACCTATAATAAAATAGGTTTACATAAATACCCGGATCATCTTTTAATCCGGCTACAGACTTTTAGTCTGGTTTTGATAGCTTAAACCTTGATTGATCTTTTGTTTGAATGAAATATTTTTGATATGAATCTTTCTCTATATTATCTAACCATGTGCTATGTTTCTTCTTCAAGAAGAAATGTCTATGTTATGTTTATTCTTCAAGAAGAAACGTCAATTATATCCATCCTTTGTTAATATCTTATGTTTCTTAATAATGAAGAAATGATGTACTAACTATATCCTCATTTATTAAAAATTCTATCTTTCTTAAAGAAACATTATTTTAATTTAATCATTGTATTTATGATTCTTTGATCAAGGTCTAGGCTATATCCCTGACTAGGGTCTAAGTCTTTGGAATAATAATACTTTATTAATATTTTATTCGGACATTATACATACCTTGTTTAGCTTATTATTTTCTAGACTCTCGGGCAGCACTTCGACGCTTGCACGTATATTGAGAATCTTGACCAACAACTCCTTGGCACGCCGGTCTTTAAAACTTGTTAGTGCGCACTTCGAGGCGAAATGTCGGGTCGTCTCGGGTCGGCACGGTTTACGAGGTCGTCACACTTTACGAGGTCGGCACGAACTTCGAGTTGTCGGTATATGGTACGGATTTCGAGGTGATGATTGTCGTGTCTGTGGCACGGAAACCGAGGTGGA
>NW_027502932.1:0-17619 GCF_021521415.1 Bidens hawaiensis
TATAACAACAGCTACCATTCAAGTATTGGTATGCCACCATTCGAGATGTTGTATGGAAGACGTTGTAGAACTCCGATATGTTGGGGAGAAATTGGTCAAAAAGAGATGGGAAGTTTGGAAGTTGTTCAAGAAACTTCTTCAAAGTTTGATTAGATCAAGGCTAGAATGAAAGATGCTCAAGATAGACAGAAGTCGTATGCTGATAAGCGGCGACGACCAATCGAGTTTAACGTTGGTGACAACGTGATGCTCAAGGTCTCGCATTGGAAAGGAATTATTCGTTTTAGGAAGAGAGGAAAGCTGAGTCCGAGGTATATTGGACCGTTCAAGATTTTAGATCGAGTAGGTGAAGTGGCTTATAAGCTAGATTTGCCCGAAGAGTAAGAAGGAATTCATTCGACCTTCCATGTTTCTCATCTGAGAAAATGTCTGGATGATGACACGTCGCACGTGCCATTAATGGACATTGAGGTTGATGAACGGTTGAACTACATTGAACAACCAATCGAGATAGTTGACCGCAAGGAAACGAAGCTTCGTCATAAAGTCATCCCACTAGTGAAAGTGATATGGAAGCATCGCAAGGGATCGGATGCTACATGGGAAGTTGAAGAAGAGATGCGCAAATTTTATCCAAATTTGTTTACGTAATAGTTAGGTTTCGGGGACGAAACCTCTTTAAGGAGGGAAGACTTGTAACATCCCGTTTTCTGATTTCGGTTAATAAATGAAAGTATGAGTCATTATGAGTCGGGCTAGTGTTGGGTTAAATGGAATTGGGTTATGGACTTGGGTTATGAAGGAAAGAGGAAAAGACCATGGGCTTAAGCCCATGATCTATAATTATATAAACCATTAATCACCCATTTTATTCATTTTACACATATTCCATAGACCATCAAAACACACACTTAAGCTCTCTCTCTAGTCTCTCTCTCTCTCTCTAGCCGAAATCACCAAGAAACCGAGCATCAACCCGAGTTAGCCGTGCCCAACTGAAGAAAGGAATAACTATTAACGGTGAACGTAACCGAATTCATGAGAGTTTCTAGCCCCACTTCCTTGTTATGTTTTCGGGGCTGTGTGCATACTCGATGTGATAGTTAATACACTTACCTTAAGTGGTAAGTGTATGCCTTATATGACTTATGTATGATGATTGCTTGACGGTGCATGAACGATCTTCGGATATGGCATGGACCGTCAGGTGGTAGCTAAAGATATGATTGATATATATGATGAATGATTGATGTTTGAATGAAGTATGTATGATGTATGAGTTATATATGTATGGTATGTAAATAGTACATGAACAATCTTCGGATATTGCATGTACCGCCAGGTAAAGGTTTGATGATAAAATTATTATATATGAAGAGTGAATGATGTATGTATGTATGTATGAAACATACAATTATGTATATAGAAAGGGATGGTATGAAGGTATGGAAGAAAGGGTGACCGGACCCTGATAATATCTGAGGATGGAGGGTACCGGACCCTAATAATATCCGAGGATGAAGGGAGACCGGACCCTAATAATATCCGAGGATGAAGGGAGACCGGACCCTAATAATATTCCAGGATGGAGGGTACCGGACCCTAATAATATCCGAGGTATGTAGGGTGAAATGCCCTTTATAATGTAAGGTTAGCTATAAATGAGTATGGATGAATGAAGTATAGGTTGTGTATGTAATGCGTACCTTCGGGCACGTATATGTGTATGAAAAGTAAGTTATGTGATTAACTAGAACTCATTCAGCGTAGCTGACTTTTAGTATGTACGCAGGTGAATAGATTGAGACAACTTGCTTGAGGGGAAGCACATGGCACGGATTTGAAGATACTGACATCTCAATGAAGTGTTATGTTATGATAATTAAAAGACAATGTTTTATGTTTAAATAATTTGAATGCTTGTTAAGACAAGGATTAATGGTCATGTAATGTATTTGTTGAATGTTTTATAATATTCCGCAAAAATTTTAATTAACTCTGATATTTAAAACTGCGTTTATAAGTAAATTCAACGTACAAAGCAGGGCACAGGTAACGAGGCCTAACTGGATTATAAGCACACGGGGGATCAAGTGAAGATTCAAATTTCAAAACACTTGTCAAACCCTAGGCTTCGTTTCTCTCTCATCAAACCACCGCAACCACCACAATAATCTCGTGTATTCTTGATCTTACGATGGAGGCTAAGATTCATCGATTCCTATTACAATGGAGTGGGACGAACTTGCTCTGATTCATAGATTCCTCTTACACAGGTGATTCTTAATTGTTTAGATTTCATTTCTGTCAATTTCGGTTGGTTTCTTGTTCGTATCCTGTATTTCATGTTTTCTATCTTTAGTTTGATTGAAAACCTTGGTTTTTTCAGTATTGTTGAAATTAAGGATTTTAAATTCTTTTGAATTTTATTGTTTACCGTGCCTTTTTTGTATTATTAAATTACAATTAAACCTAGAAACTGACTGTGTTTGAATTTATAGAATGGAGTTCGCTTACAGGATTGGGTTAGACAGAAGAGGGAAAGGGTTAAATCTGTTGATTTGGATTAACTCTGTAGGGAGCTTTGAACTGCTTTGTGCACAACAACATGACAGGTTTGTTTATGTTAAAAATAATGAAACTAATTTGAATTAGTTTCAACTTGAATTATTGTTTTCAGTTATTTGAGTTTTAAAGAGCTGTTAGACTGTGGTACTGGTACAAAAACAATTTCATGATATTAGAACGACCAGACATGTACAATTTGTTTTCGCAAAATATCAAAACCCTTCTAAATATTTAGATTGATAAACGTATCTACTTACATCCTAACAACATTCGTGCTATGGGAGACAAAGCAATTGCAAGAGATACAATGAACAATGTTGGTGTTCCAACTATACCAAGAATGACGGTCTATTACAGGTCATTATACTATTATTTTGATGTAGAATAATAACTTTCTCACATTGGTATTTATTTAATAGAAAACTTATATTAATGATTTTTTTTTTGTTCTAAAGGTTACATTCGATGGTGAACTTTGTGGAATTTGTCTTGCTAAGATTATGATGAGTTTATAAAGTTAAAGCGGGAAGAAATGATAGAACACAACCTACTTTATTCAATTTTATTTAGGAGTTGACACCATGGAGCAACGGAGTACAACTATATATACACTTATACGTTGCATTTAATTCAGGTGCTGAGCTGTAGATATTTTTTTGGCATTTGAACAGGAAACCATATCTACTTTGAAAGGAAGTTCACGGTTGTTGATGAGGTCATCGCTAACTTTTTTTACTTTTCTCATAACATTAGGATTTTCATATATTAACTTTTTATAGTTGCAGCATTGAAGATTACAAAATTTCCCAACTTAATACTCCTACATCTGTTCACACATCCTACAAAAGTCTCAAGTGTGTACTAATTCTTTATTTTATAAATTTATTTATATTTACTAACATAGTTTTCTCATAATCATTATTTTTGGTATAAAATATAGGTTCGTTGTGGTTCCAAATGTTAGTTGCGCGGATATTGGAGGCCTATATTAGTTTACTTATTTCATTTTTGGCGTTTTAAAAATAATTAGAATCATACTTAATGTGAGACCATTTTTGACTTCGACTTCGATGTTGGTTGGTAAGTGTTCGGTTTAAGATCTCTATGTATTTTTTAACTTAGTGTTACTGTTTTGTTTCAATAACAAAAAGAAAGTTAATGAAATGTGTTTTTCTTAACAATTTGCCAACTTAGGACTCCTACATCTTTTTCTTTTCATTTTTAACTATTTTCTTGAAAAAGGTAGTTTGAAATTTACAGAAAATTTATATACAAATCCAAGTGAGAAAGGGGCATAACTGGAAACTGATTTTCAGAAGCTCAAATTTTAGATAGCTGTTAAAAGTAAAAATATCAGTTTCATGAGAGTCAAAATTAGATATCAGTTTTAAATATTGAGGACATAATTGGAAACTGACTTTTCAGAAGTTCAAATTAAAACTCACTTATTTTTTACGATACGATTTCAAGGATTGTTGACTTTCAAAGATTCCATAACTGCAGATTTTTTTACTATAGTTTTAAACTATGTTTTGCTACTGCAGAATTTTTTTTACAAATTTACCTTGTAAAAACTGTCAACATGACATATTAACTATCTAAAACCGATACAACTTTTTGGTTTATGGTCACAGGAATTTGACCATGTTATTACTATGTTGAAATTGATAGGTAAATATATGAAAATGAATATATTAATGTGGAATTTCCAAAACCCTTTTTGTGATTTTTTTTGAATAATATTATTTTTAAGTTTATAAACCAAGTTTGGGAAGCCCAATTGGTTAGGCGAAACAACACCTAGTATAGATGCCTTGAAATTTGTTTAGATACTTTAATTATGTCATTTCATGGCTCAATTTAACATGTATGCATTCTTTCTTAAGTAGGCACATAAACGAACTAAAGGAACACGATCACCGACATGTTCGTGTTTGTTTAACCGATGTTTTGTTTTCATCCTCTAGATCTATTATGTGAAAAGTGCAAGCCCTCACAAAATTCAAGTGGTTGGAGCAGATTTTATATCTGGGAACTTTGCATCATGACATACTTGACGAAGTCATAGAGGTCGCTCTTACTCTCCAGTTATCTTTGCATTGCTATGGAAGGGGAATTTGATGCATTCCTGTTGTTAATCTTATTTATTTGGTCCGGAATGGTATGTATTATGTTTTTGGCATTTATGACATGCTTTTTGCTTGCAGATTTTACGTCATGAAGCTATTGAGACTGCTAACCAATTGGAACTCTAACAAGTGAGTTGAGCTATACATGTCTCAGATCCTAATTTTGTATTTCGATTTACGTGATGGGGACTAGAGGTGCACAAATCGGGTTCAAATGGAAAACCCGAACCGGTTCCAAACCGGTTTTTTCACACCGGCTTGTAAAATGGCACCGGTTCCAATCAAGAACCGGTTCGGTTCCCGACCCGAACTGATGCCCAGATATGCGAACTTTTAAGAACCGGGTAGGGTATGAACCGGAACCGGTTTTTACGTAAAAACCGGTTCCACCGGTTTTTTTTGAAATTTAAATATTAGAGCCGTTAGGAACCGGTTCCAACGGCTATACAGCCGTTTTTGACCTTTGGAACCGGTTTTTTAACTATAAATAGGTTATTTTCTTACTATAAATAGCAAGGTTTGTTTGTTTACTTGTTAAACCACTTCCAAAACTATAAAACACACTCCAAACCACAATTAACCTTAAACCGACAACAAATGGCAACCAATGATGACGTTGTTATGGTGATCGAAACAACAAGATGCCCCGATGTTTGGGTTCATTACGATTTGTGTCTCATGACCGACTCACATGAGTTGGCACGTTGCAAATATTGCTCGAAGTTTCTTAAAGCAGGGTCCAACTCGACATTACGAAAACATACGAATAAGTATTGTCGAGAGAAAAGAAGATTGAAAGCTAAAAAAACGGAAGTGGGAGAGTCGTCCGGCTCTACAACCCAAAAATAAGTATTCCCGGATTAAAACGACGGACTTTGTTTTTTATGTTTTAGTTGTGATGTTTAGTATCGTTTATGTTTTAATAATGTTTGTAATAGTTAGTTTTTAAATATAGGAAACAAGTTATATATAGGTTTGTAATAGTTAGTTTTTAATGGAAACAAGTTATATATAGGTTTGGGCATCAAAAACCGGTTCCAACGGGTATATTACCGTTGGAACCGGTTCCAACGGATCTATTGTCTCAAAAACCGGTTCCAACGGCTATATTACCGTTGGAACCGGTTCCAACAGCTAATTGGTGTCTAAAAAACCGGTTCCAACGGCTATATTACCGTTGGAACCGGTTCCAACGGCTAGTTTGACTTTTGTTTGCCCCTTCAAAAAAACCCGTCGGAACCGGTTTTTCCGGGTACGAACCGAACCGGTTCTAATTAAGAACCGGGTAGGAACCGGGTTGGAACTGGTACTGACATACAAATAGGAGAACCGGGTACGATTTTCGGGTACAAAAATACCCAAACCGGGTATTGTTCCAACCGGGTTGGAACTGGAACCGGTTCCGGTTCGGTTCCACCAGTTAGGTTCCGGAACCGGTTTTTTTGTGCACGTCTAATGGGGACGCCGATGATCGAGTTTAGTTTTGGTAAATTTGTTAGGTTTTAATCGATTGTTTCCGTTTGTTGATGAACTTGATTTAGGAATTGTTTTTATAGTGATAGAAACCTGAATTGTTTTTATTTAGGTTGTATTTGGTGTTTATTGATCTTCATTGTGTGTTACATTAAAATTTTACTTAATTGAGTTATATTATGCTTATAGCATAGATAGATAACAATGATTCTACAAATATGAAAACTAACCAAACTATTATACAATATATTGCGAGACGATTGATAACCTAAGAAAAAATAAGCATTACGTTGTATATTATCACCCCCGCTGCATCGCGCGGGTTTTCTGCTAGTATATATATATATATACACATATATACATATATAATACATGTTCTAGTCATCTACGTAAGTATTTTTCTTATTATTAAATATTATAATTAACAATATAAACATTGGTTATATCCCAAATTATACTTATTCATTTAAACTAATTACTTATAAATTTATTTATATGTTTATTTTATTTAGTTTAAAAAGGTGATTTTGTAAATAATAAAAGATGAACCATAATATTGATTTTCGCAATAATAATAATAAAAATTGTTCAATCAATACATTCTCAATCCCAAACATAACTCAAATAACATAGAATCTCTAATTCATTAAATCTTGTTATATATTTTATAATTAATTTATATTGTATTATATTTAACCAAGAAATCCTTGTCGGTGCATTCTGAAGGGTTTAACTGTTTACTATCCTCATCACCTGTACTTCGTTCATCTAATCAGTTGAGTATTTCACTCACCTATTTTAGTTATTTTAATCTTTTGGGGACATATGTATATTTACCATACTTTCTTATTATTATCACTATCATTATCACTGTCAGTATCACTATCACTATCCACATTAGCAACCATTATCCTTGTGTGTATATCAATTTATGCCTAACTTGCTATTTGCTTACTTGCTTTATTTTTAGTGCATTTCGGAGAGGTCTGTCTTAATAGTATGATTATATCACTGTCATAGTGGCCGACTTCTAATCGCATTGCAATGGTTTCACCGACAACCCATTTTTGGTAACCAATGCCTGATTCGTATGACAACGGTTTAACCCTTTCTTTATTGTCTGTTTGAATTGTGTACATGCTATGGCTTAATTGTTATCTCACGGGAACAGTTTGCGTTTTCCTTTAAATATTATATAGTATCTCAAGTAACTGGTGTTCTACTCACTCAACCATGTGTTGACAAAATTATTTCTATTTTATACGCATATGCAGGTTATCATATGAACTAGTTACAAGATATGATGAAGAATTTAAGATTGCTTATGTTAGAAAAAACGTATTCAAGACTTCGTATAACTTAGATTTTGAATTATCTTGTTTATATTAATTATGTACTTTGTATTTGATTTATTTGAAATATTAATTAAATAAATAGATATTGTCATTTTTAATTATTGCATGATAGTACCTTGAAAGCTGTGAGCAATCAGCTCACGCTCCGGCATTCCGCCTTAGATTGGGGTGTGACAGATTCTTATCAGAGCCGAAGGTTTAAGATAGGTCGTTAGAAAAGTCCTAGAAATATGCTTAGGACCCCATACGTGCCTATTTGTTTACCTTATGTGTTATATTTAATTGTTTATAGCTTACAATTACCTGCTAGGTTAAGTTCTTATTTAATTCCAAGACACACAACTCCGAAGCTATGATTCAACTTCAAAATATTTTTATAACTCCGAGACTATGTCGCACCCTCAAAATAATTTTTTATGACTCCTCTCAACATAATTTTTATATATAGTTAATTGATTACTTTTTATTGGGAAATTCCTTAAGAACTACCTAGCCTTGTTTTTGCTCTTTTTCACTTAAAGCTAGGGAGTCTGACAAGATTTCCACGCCAAAGTGGAAATTTTCATACAACCGACACTTTAAGCATTTAACGTAATCGTCTAAACGGTTACCTTCTTTATTGTGTTTTATTGCTTTTAAAATTTCTAGTCAGGTGGAAAATCATGGGACACCATGGACACGCTAACTGTTTATTTGAACAATTCATTTATTTACGATATTTTGTTGGAGCATTATCATCCGTGGTGATACACGATATGCTTCTACTGCTCATGTTTACATTCATTTATTCGTTATTTAGTTTGGTCGGTTAAAACGCGATGTAACGCTCATGGGCCGACAAACTCAATAATATTGTGGAGATGTTATTTAGTTAGGCCAATAAAATGCCATGGAAAAGCTCTTGGGAAGCCTAACTCACACACTTGTTTTGTTTTGGTATGCTAATAAGTTGGGATAATAAAAATCCATGGAAAGCTCATGGGAAACCCAACACATCGAAGAACATTCGTTATTTGTTTGTTTACTCGTTTCAATTTGAAACAACAATTTTTTATTCGGTTTATTTGCTCAATTATATGTGAATAAAGATTTACTTACTGGTTCGATATATCCTCATACTCAAAAACATTTTTCATCCTCATGATTTGGACATAAATCACTCATTCAACAAGAGTCGGCTATTATCGAGGCAATTTAAACAATTTTCACCTCATTATTGAGTTGGATTTTCTCGTAATAATCGTATTACGTTATCATATTAGCAAACTATCTATTAATTTAGAAATTGTTATAGTACATTCTATTAATAAAATAGTTTTACATATTAGCACATCCACAAACCATCAAACATATTTTAGATAATATATTATATTCACAAACTATTAAACATGCTTTCAATATTCAACCTCAAATTTGAAATTGTTGAGCATCTCAATCTTTTATGCTTTGATAAAACTCATCCATTGATCAATTCATTTTTAATTCTAACTTCTCCTTAAGTTATGAATAAATATCAGCATAACATATTTAAGTTTCCTTTTACACAATAGCATGAAATTCACAACATATTAATCATCTCAACTTATTTAACAATAGAATGTTTTCTTAACATCAAACAATATCAATCATTTATTTCTATAATCGCCTTATGGCTACATGTTTAGTCAAGGAGATAGTTTTAGAATTGATTTTCCCAAGACACATATTTGAGTTGATGTGGCTAGTGTGTAATGATCCAAGTCGGGTCATACCCAATAACAAGTTAGACAAACACCGCGATATCTATTATTACATATGATCTAGTTAATGAATATCAACACTTGTAATATTTGAAAAATTGGTTTTCTAAATATTTTCACTTGTGTGTTAAATAAATTATGTGGATAATTTATATTTGAGAGATGTTATTCATTTTGGATAAATAACAAGAATGTATTTAAAAGAAAATAAACAAAAGAAAATTTTGGGTTTTGGGGGGAAAACCCCAAGGGGGCGGCCACTCTCCCACACACTCTCTCTCTCTCTCTCTCTCCTGTTTATCTTTCCAAGACATGCAAGAGTGTTGGTTGGTAGATCATTATTTTTTTTGAAAAACACCAAACACTCTCTCTCACACACACAAACTCTCTCTTCTACTTCTCTTGGCCGAACACCACAAGGAAGAACAAGAAAAGGTTTTGCAAAGTGTAAGATCCTAGAAACTTAGATGTTTGTTGGAAGCTTGTACGGGTATACTAGCTTGAGGATTTCCTCCATTGGAATCTCGCCATTCACAATATCATCCTCTTTAAATTTCTGGAAATCAAGAGTTATGTAATCTAACACCCTATGGTTGTATTTAATAGCATGTGTATTGTATATGGATCTTGGATTGGGTTTAACATAAACCGGGTTTTATGTGTATTCGATAAACATGATTTAAAACTTATTTCCGTTGAGTTTTCCTAATAAAAAGGTTTATTTGGACTTTGAAAATCTTGTAAAAACCCAATAATGGCATCAAGAGCCGCTTATACGATTATGTTGGGACTTATATTTTAGACCGACGCATCGAATTAATCTTTGGGTGAAAAATATATTATTTTGGTCTCAACCAAGGGTGGATGGCTTGAAGACCAAATCATGCTAGGCTAGTATAAATAGATGTTTTTATTCATTTGTCTAGTATGAGTGACTGTATTGTGTATGTGTGAGATTTAGGGTTTTATCCCTTTGAGAGAGTCTCTGCCTCCAGGATGAGCTCTCCTGGTGGCAGCTGAGATATTTCTTAATTGATTGTATGTATGAGTGTTTCACCTTAATGAGAATCATTCGGCTAATATTTCATACTACTGTTTCTATCTTGTTTGTGTTTTGATTACAATTGTTCATCCTACTTTATTGTTGATTGTTAATCAAATCAGGCTCTTTCCCAATACACCTCATCCGTCCAACTAACATCATTCAAGGGTAAATACGAGTTAGATTCGATCCTAACCCAAGATCCGAGCTCCACACCGTTGATTAGTATTGACTATTATTCACGCTTCCGCACCGGGGCTCAGACCTGTCAATTGGTATCAGAGCATGGGTTACCGAATCGTTCAGACTAACCGCTGAACAGATTCATTTCGCTCTTGAATCCACCATGGACGTTAAACGATGAAGTTTTTGGAAATTTATTTCGAGGGTTTTGAAATTATTTGATGATTCGGAGAAAAGTATATGAATTGATGTTTGGGTTGATGACACGTTTGGAGATCCAATATCAATTTCATGTTTATTTGGTCAGAACGGTCCAGATTTGATGTAACAGTGTTATTTGGCTCGTTTTGGGGCAACAATGTTCATCTGATTATTTCTAGATCTGAAAAGGTTGATTATGATATGAAGATAGGTTTCTTTGATTTCGAGATGACTTGGATGGTGCTACAATAATTTATTTCAGATGCCGAAACTTGATTTTGGATTTGAAAAATTAGGGTTTTGTGTTGTCGTGCTGCAAAAACAGTAGATGTTTGTTGAAAAATATTGCCGATGGTACAAACTGATAAGGAGAATGTACAAGTCAAGAATGAACAGGTACTAAAGGCAATTTCATCATTGTTTGTTGCAGCAGATGCAAAGTGAATATTCGAGCAGGTTCTGCAAAGGCAAATCAGTGACTGATGACGCAGAAATGAAGTTTTGATGTCTCGAGCACACTATGAACAAATAAGATTGGACTCGAGTATGGAAAATGACTAAGTGTTGCTTCGAGCACAAGAGGTGTTTTGCCCAAGCACATCTTTGTTTGGCTCGAGCACAGGTTATTTCGAGCACATCTTATATCGAGCAACATCAAATTCGAGCACACTTTGTGAAACCCGGAGCATATCCTTTGTCTTCTCAAGAAAACTATCTTCTTTAACTCTCGAGCACACTTTGTTATTTATTCGAGAAGACTCTTTTTCGAGCATACTTTGTTTTGTCTTGAACAATTATGCTTGTGAAGAGAAAACTCAAGCTGGTGTCGAGCACACCCTTGCTCCCGAGCACACTTTTGTTCCCGAGCATGTTTGGTGGAAAATGAAAAAGCACTAAGTAATCCAAGCACACTTTTGTTTCCGAGCATTAAGTAATCCGAGCACACTTGTACTTCCGAGCACACTTTGTGCTAGTTGAAAATTAAAAAAAAAATCACAAGTGTTTTGATTTCCGGGTACACTTTGTGCTAGGAAAGTGCTTCCGGGTACACTTTGTGCTAGTGCTAAAATTGAAAAAAAAATCACAAGTACTCCCGAGCACACTTTTTCTCCCGAGCATGCTTGGTGTTAAGTAAAAAATTGGAAAATCATAAGTGTTTTGCTTCCGAGTACACTTTGTTTTCCGAGTACACTTTGCTTCCGAGTACACTTTGCTTCCGAGCACACTTTGTTTTCCGAGTACACTTTGTGCTAGGAAAGTGCTTCCGAGTACACTTTGTGTTTGGAAATTGAATCAGGGTATGCTTTGTGCTAGGAAACAGAGTTTGTGAAACATTTCAAAGTTTTGAAGAAACTTTTGAGATTTTTGGTGCCGTTGACCGTTTGACAAAGCTGTTCTCTACAGAAGATATATACCAGGGGTATTTTGGTAATTTTTCTCCAATCATCAACAAGCTTATGGAATTCAAACCTCATCCAATTTCACGACTTCATCAAAAGCTTTACAAGAACAAGTGTTGACCAAGCTTAAGGATTTAATAACTTTTAGTGTCAACCAACGTTTGAATATGTTCATTTGAGATTTTTACAATCTTGATGAGGATGATCAAGATTGTTTCACCCATACTTGATTTGAAGACACATTTATTAAAGACAATTGCAACGAAATTGGGGGAGTAAAAATCTTTGAATTTCATTGCAAATGGCTAGCTTCAAATCAAGTAAAAGACTCAAGTTAAGGAAAAGTTGATCAAGATCAATAATCATAGGTTTTTCAAAGATGTTTCATCATTTGTAAATTTTCAGATTTCCTAGTACGGATGAGAAGATGGAGTCATCACGAGCAACAATGTTGAAAGGATGATCAGTAGAGTCTAACCTCCTATGAAATAGTCACTTGAACAGTCAAGAACGGGTTATGGTTGACTTGAATGCTATCTTAATTCAGGGAATGGTTTGAAGATGATTTACATGGGAAGAAACGGTTTTGAAGAATTGAAGATTATTTGATGATCACAATGAGTTTATTTCTTTTTGTGATAACCTTGTTACTTGAAGTTGATCTTTGAAGTTCAACGCCTCGTTCATATGCCCATACAACTATATCCAAAAGTGATATAAGAGTGATGATTCGAAATGAACAACGGGAGAAGCTTAACGTGAGGGGGAGAATTTCAATGAAAGACAACGAGTTATGAGGTGATCATGGAAGAAATTCGATGGCATCGGTCTAAGAGGGAGATTGTTGGGACTTATATTTTAGACCGACGCATCGAATTAATCTTTGGGTGAAAAATATATTATTTTGGTCTCAACCAAGGGTGGATGGCTTGAATACCAAGTCATGCTAGGCTAGTATAAATAGATGTTTTTATTCATTTGTCTAGTATGAGTGACTGTATTGTGTATGTGTGAGAATTAGGGTTTTATCCCTTTGAGAGAGTCTCTGCCTCCAGGATGAGCTCTCCTGGTGGAGGCTGAGATATTTCTTAATTGATTGTATGTATGAATGTATGTATGAGTGTTTCATCTTAATGAGAATCATTCGGCTAATATTTCATACTACTGTTTCTATCTTGTTTGTGTTTTGATTACAATTGTTCATCCTACTTTATTGTTGATTGTTAATCAAATCAGGCTCTCTCCCAATACACCTCATCCGTCCAACTAACATCATTCAAGGGTGAATACGAGTTAGATTCGATCCTAACCCTAGATCCGAGCTCCACACCGTTGATTAGTATTGACTATTATTCACGCTTCCGCACCGGGGCTCGGACCTGTCAGATTACATGCTTCAAAAATGGGATCTAAAGTGTTCGGGTTCAATGGTATTTTTTACCATGTTGGCCGAACACTTTAGGCATATTGGTTACCCTTGCTCTTTCAAGATTGTACCACACATGCATGTGGAAATCTGGAAAAGTTAAGTCATTTGAATGACAAATTTTGTTTGGACAAAACTGGGTTTTTCAGCTCTGGCCGAGAACCTTTGGTTGGAAACCATGGTTCTCGGTGTCACACCCCGACTTAGGGCCTAGGCGTGTGACCACAAGTTAGTACCTGTTTTGTAAATACATCAGAGTTGAGAGTTATTTTAGCGGAAGACTTTGGTTGAACAGAATATTAATTTATTTGAAAACTTCTCGGATAATAAATTCCCGGTGTTTGACTTATAAAGCTTGTTGAAATACCGTTTGTAATATTTTAATAATTAAAAAGTGAGCCATCATTACCGTGCGAGCATCTAACTCCATGAATGTCTTGCAACCTGTACTAATCTGTATTCCCTGAAATGTGGGGAAAAATACGTCAGCTATATGCTCGTGAACACGTATGGCTCTATAAAACATTTGAATGACGATTATAATACAAACATAGCTTTCTTGACAAGCTCAGCGGAAGCATTTCTACTTCCGGTATATGTACCACTGCCCTACACACACAACGGTATTCCCCGAGCCAAACGGCCTTAAACTGAGAGCTGGTCATGACCGTTTAAGCTCACGGCTTCATTGCCTTTGATTCATTGATTGAGCTTTAACAGTTATGTTTAGATGCAGACACATGCGTATTCGGTCTGAGTTGATTTTATTCTCTACTTTGTATTATAACGTTTTAGAGATTTCATGATGTCATATAAGCATTGATTGACTCGTTAAGACAAACACTCGTACGTCTCATTGAGTATAATATGTTTTGACTGATTGATTGAAAAGGTTAACGTATTCACGTTATAAAAGGTTTGAACGTATTAACCTGTTATTGTCTGTTCTGAATGATATGGTGATTTCGTTTGAAACCTTGACTGTGAATGAATGATTGATTGACTGAATGATTGATTAATTGACCTATAATAAAATAGGTATATAAATATCCGGATCGTTTCTTGATCCGGCTATAGACCTTTAGTCTGTTTTAAATAGCTTTAAACCTTGATTGATCATTTGTTTGAATAAAATCATTAGACCCGTAGTCTTTCTGTTTATTTACCAAATCATATGATGAGTTTCTTCTTCATGAAGAAACATCTAAATTCTGTTTCTTCTTCAAGAAGAAACATTCATTGACTGCTATGCATGTAAAATCTTATGTTTCTTACACATGAAGAAACAATGTTTTAACTATATTCTTTGTATACGAATGCTATGTTTCTTAATCGTGAAGAAACCATATTTGACTATATCCTTATGAATGAAGATATATGTTTCTTAACTGTAAAGAAACATTATTTTAATCCTTGTTTGTTAAAGATTATGTAAACATATTTATGATCAAGGTTTGGGCTATACCCCTGACTATGGTCTAAGCCATATAATATAATAATAGAATAATGACTTAGGCAGAACCCCTACCTTACACGGGTATTCGGAGTTTGATTACTAAGATTGATTGAGTAGCACTTCTACTTCCTAATGCATATTAGAGCTTAGATTGTCGGAACTTTAGAGCTTGGCACGAACTTCAAGGTTGGCACGCAAAACGAGGCGACATAATGTGTTCGTCGTGCCGTGCACGTACTCCGATATAGATTTTCGGGTTATTCTCGTGTGGCACGCACTTCGAGGTATCGTCGGTATATGGCATGGATTACGAGGTGACGATTGTCGGTTCGGGGTACGGAAACCGAAGTAGAGAGAGAGAGTATTTCTAGAGAGAGAAAGGATTTGGGAGTGAGAATGAATGAGCCGTGAGCCCTCCCTTTATAGGCTGATTTTGGGTCCCATCGCGGTACGCGATGGGTCTTGGTGATCCCGTCGCGTATCGCGGCGCCGCAACTCCTCTGCCGCCATACCACAAGCTGCCACGTGTCCGCTGACTCACCAAGGTCCATCTTGATATGCGATGACCTGAGTTCTGGGCTCGTCACGTAGCGCGATGGGTCCCTGAACTCAAATATTCACTTTTAGTCCTTTGTTTTTGATAGCTTGTCACTTGTAGGCCTAACTCCCATTTTCCAAAAATACTAAGGCGGCTCTCAAGCGGCTCGCGGCGATGCGAGCGTGCGAAGTGCTAAGTGCGCCATCAAAGCGCCACATTGCGCCCATCGCCCAACGCCCTTCGCCCGTGCCCGAGCCCGAGCCCGTGCGCGTGCGCGTCGGGTGCTTCGCACCCTCCGCTAGGACCACTGGGTGCTTGCTAGGCATATAAGAATATTATTATGGAAAATCTCTTCCTTATAAATAGCTTCCATTTCTTTACCACTTTCCATGTTGGATGAGTTTTAATTTCCTTATTTATACCCATGTGAAATGCTTCCACTTTCTTAAATCTTTCAATGTGGCATGGAATTTCTTTATTCCATATCCTTAAGATAATGTGACTTTATTTATGGGATATTTTATTTCCTTATAGAATGATCTTGTTTTTTTTAAATTTTCCCAACACTTATTTTAGAGAAAAATTTTGATCCTTCAACTTTACTTGGTTGTTAAATTTGGATCGAATTTCTGGGGATGTTACGTCCTCCCCACCTTGGAATGAATCTCGTCCTAGAGATTCGTTGTGAATGATATCTTACTTCTTGATTTATGATCAGATTCTATCTTAACATGTTTCTTGAGTTCAACTAGGGTTGTTTGAATGATTTGAATTCTTGATTTGTTGTTAACTCACATTTTTGGATGATATATTTAGTCAATAGTTCAGAATGTCATAAGTAATTGTAAATTGTTAAGCACAATGGCCAGTTGTGTTTAACTATTTACCTTACCTTGTGTATTCTAAACATTTACTGGTGTTAACTAGATTGTATCTTGAATACAGTCTACTGAATCCTTTATCATCTCGATAACTTTCAAGATGTTCATTCTTGAATAATGATATCCTTTACTTATGATCTTGACGGATTCCTTCCGTTTATTTCCATTGATTATACCCTTGAACTTTCAAAGGTCTGCTAATTGATTTTCTTTTGAGAAGACATACTTTTATGTCTAGTTAAATTCATCATTCTCTTTATTTCATCTTTCTATAGATGATGATTTATTAAATAACATAGTTTCTTATATTTCAAGAACTTTCGAAATTTAACTATATCTTTTCTTATTCCTTATAATGACCTGTATGCTAAGGGATTTAACTTACCCTTTTATTGTGACAAAACTTCTTGTTTAAACACGAGTTAACAAGTAGTTTATAAGAGTTAACTAATTATATTCTTATGCCTTTGAATCTCGGACTAGTGTTATTCGTTTCTGATTGCCACATGCTCCTTGTGTTTCCTCCCTTCCTATTGTTGTTGATCCTTTAATAGCGTCTTTGAACATTCTTTTTAAAATGTCATTTTTCTCTATAATAGAAGCATGCAACTGCTTTCCTTCTACAGTTGTCTTCAGAATGACCGGTTTTGTTATAAAATGTACATGTGACTGATGTATTATTCTTGTTCTGTTTTTTACGCTTACCATAATGTCGTTTATCACAGTTCTGACAGATTGGTCTTTTGAATTTAAATGATTTCCCTTGTTGATGTTATTCTTTTGTTTGATTGTTGCTTTTTCTTTCTTTCACACACTATTTTTCTCTTTAACCTCCATATTTCTTACCACACTATTGATAAAATATATGGCCAATTCCATGGCCAAGGAGATAGTTGGTGGCATATGGGTTCTTACTATGTCTCCTATATTTTTGGGTAACCTTTATATGTATTGAATAGCTTTGTTGTATTTTGAGTTGTCTAGACGCGAAGTTATTGATAATGTTCAAGAAACTTAGTATTATAATCCATGAGATTTGTACCATCCAACTTAGGGTTTAGAGTCTTGGTTTGAATATGATTGTCTTCATGTATGGGGAAAAACTTCTATAATACGAGTTCTTTAAATATTCCCATTTTATTCGATTCAAGGTTTCTCTGTCCTTTCTCATGATTAGAATGTTCCACTATTCTAGAGCTTCACCTTTGAATTTCAAAGATGTGTGCTA
>NW_027502933.1:0-44143 GCF_021521415.1 Bidens hawaiensis
CACACGTGGCACACCGTCAGCCACGTGTCCCGACACGTGGCCATACGTGGCACGTCGTCCGCACGTGTCGACACGTGGCACACCGTCTGCCACGTGGCAGACCTAAATGGTGACTGGCGCGACCTACGTCGCGATACGCGACGGGTGACCAGGAGGCCATCGCGTATTGCGATGCCCCTCCTGGAAATGCCTATAAAAAGCAAGGTCGGGTTTCATTCTTTTCACACCAAATCAACTCTCCTCTCTCTCTCTCTAAAACATCTCTCTCTAAGTCCCAAGTTTCATATTATCGATCCACCTCGAAATCCGTGCCCCGATTCCTCGATTACTGCGCCCATTTCCTTGTTGTTCGTACCACTTTCCACCGACATATCAACCAAGAAGGTGTTTATACTTTTTGACATCATGATGATTAAGCGTGCCAACGAGTGTTGAAGTATTGGTGCTCGTAGATTTGCTTGCCAAGGAAAAGTGACGAGAAAGAAGGTTGAGCAAGAAGAAGATAAAGAAGGTGAAACGTTGTTGAGGTGCTGCTCGAGTATTTAGGGTTTATAGGCCAAGCAAAGGTAGATATAATGCCCGAATAAAATAATAATAAAATATTCAAAGGCTTAAACCTTAAGTCGAGGTTATACTCGATACCTCGATAAAATAAAAGAAAATATAACAAAGAAAAGAAAAGATAAGAATTGGGAAAATATAAACATATTTATATCAATGTGATTATATTATATGTGATTCTTTGTTATAGAAATATTGTTTAAGTAATAAATAACTATTCTTAAATAATAAAGAAAAGAAAAGAATACGTTTCTTAGAGAAGAAGAAACGTAGGGTTTTATATATAAACTTAAGGTTTATAATACTTTTTAACTAAAGATTTTAAAGTAAAAGAGATTTTGAACTAAAGGTTTATCAAGGTAAAGTTTATAAAATAAGACTAAAGGTCTTATGCCGGATTGTATATCCGACTAACAAATGATTATACTCGTACTATAGGTGCGAGATAGCAACGGAAAGACCCTCGGACGGTGTTTGAAGCCGATCCAAATCATAAAGGTGAATACGCCCCAACTTTACAAACTTGTTTTCAAACGAGTCAAACATGTTATATGAAAAACTTTACATGAGACTAAGTGTCTCTAAAACATTTATAAACAAGGGTATAAACACTGGCCTCAGGCTATCATGTACGTTTGTCTGGATCCTTACATATGTGATGGGCACATCATACCTGGTCGTAATTACGCTCGCCTGCGGGGAGTATGACCTTGTGTATACGTATAGGCACTCAACTAGTCAAACGCTGCGGTGTTTGCTGTGGGAACCAAGTGTAGAGACTTGAGTTTATGAATTGTATGGTTTTGACTTGATTATTCCTAAGCCACGATGGGCCGAGAACTAGGTAGTCTCGAGGGGTGATTAAGTAAAGAAAATATTTTTAGCATTAGCATATTCACCAGCATTCGTTGCTTACGTATTTTCTTACATTTTGCAGGTGATCAAGTATAGTGCTTGGAATAACGAAGTGCTCAAGATATCCGATGGCTCGGATATTTTTGTTTAAACTTAATATAATGTTAATGGTGGTTTTTGTAAAGTAAAACAAGTAATCTTTAAACATCAAACGGGAAACTTTTAAATCCCGTCTTTTGTATATGTAAATATTACATTTTAAATCCACAAGTTTTCAAAACTTCCGATATTAAAACATAACTCTGATTTAATAACAATTGTGGTACCAACATATGAATCACACGCCTAGGCCGTGGTTTGGGGTGTGACACCTCCTCAAATAACGGGGACAACAAGGGTTGCTGCTGCTGGAAATAAGACGCAACTACCAGTTTTCCAGAGCTTAAAAACTACTGCTGCCACTTCGGTAGTTAATACTAACAATGATGTTTCTAATATGTTTTCGCAGGTCAAAACATACATGGAGCAACAAAACAAGACTAACCAGAGGATTCTTGTGGAGATAGAAGACCTCAAGAGGACTAAGAGGCCGACAGAGGATCAGAGTCCTCTAGTGCCTAGGATGCTGGATTTTACTACTCCAGGATCCTTGGCACAACATGCGCAAGGATCATCCATCCTTCAACTGGGGTCCATGGGTCAGCTAGCTCAAAGATCCTCAACTCTTTAGCAAGGATCATCCATCCTTCAACCGGGGTCCAGGAGTCAGCCAGCTCAAGGATCCTCAACCTTTCAGTAAGGACCATCGATCCTTCAACCAGGATCCTCCGGATTGTATCTTCAAGGATCCTTCAACTCCCAACCACTAGGATCCTTCATCCACAATCAAGGATCCTTCTTCCAGGATCAAGGATTCCCGGGGTTCAACATCAACGGTCCTCTGAGATCGATGAAGGAGATATAATCCCCATGCAGACCATAGCTTCTGGTGGACCAACTCCAGTAGCAGACGCTTCTTACCTCAACCACTCTTCTTGGATGCCAACCTTTACACATCAAAGAGGTAACACGCATGATCCTATATCCTTAAATGCTAACTGTGATTCCATACAGGATGCAGGTATCAACCAAGCCATGGCTAAGGAACTGCATAAACTTAAGGATATGATATCCAGCGTACCCGGGGTGATCCGTCCAATCCCCGAAATACTGGAGGGTAGCCACAAATTGTCCAGATTTGCTCCACCAATATGTGACGCGGAAATCCCGAAACGCTTTCAAACCCCCAGCATGAAAGTGTATGACGGAACCACTGATCCTGAAGAGCACGTAGCTCAATACAGAGAAAGGATGAAAATCAACCTGATTCCTGAGAGGCTCAAGGAGGCTTGTCTCCACAAAGGTTTTGGAGCCACACTATCAGGATCTGCTTTGAAATGGCTGCTAACCTCCCTTTTATGTTACTTCTTTCTCACACTTAGTTAACTTGTTCAACAGTCAATTTTCCGGTAGTAGGAAATTTGAGAAGTTAACTAGTGATTAATATCGAGTTATCCAACCTAGTGATGAATCCCTTAGAGATTTTGTTACAAGGTTTGGCAGGGAAGCCCTGGAAATCCCCAATCTTGACATGACTACTGCTGTTGAAGCATTCAAGATGGCGCTTCAGAAGGGCTCCCCCTTTTATGATGATCTTGTGATGACTCCTTGCAGGTCTTTAGATGAAGTAAGGAACAGAGCACTGACGTTCATACGACTGGAGGATGACAAAAGGATCCAAGAACGATTAGGGGCTCAGACTAAATAAGAATCCCCTAACAAGAATACAGGATCCTCATACAGAAACAACAATTCCAAGCCGTACTCCAAATTCAACAATTAAAATATTTGAGTAGTTGAAGAAGGAGATGATGATGAAGTTTACCCCAACATCTCTGAGTACTGCTTCTCTATTGATACTCATGGCTAGATTTGTCCCATGAAGGATCTAGGAGAGAAGGCAAGGTGGCCCCAAAAGAACGAGAAGTCAACGGCCTCAAGAGACAAATCCAAATAGTGTGCTTTCCATGAGGATTTTGGCCACATGAGGGACGATTTCATCGACTTGAGGAGGGAAATTGGTTACCTCCTAAGCAAAGACCATTTTAAGGAACTGTTGGGATGAAAAAGTCCAGGATCCAGGATCCTGAAGAGCTTCCTCAAAAAGCAACTCCGCCCCACCAGATGCTCAAGTAATCAACTTCATTTCCGGTGGCTCTGACATATGTGGAACTTCCTTCACCGCAGTTAAAAGGTTCGTCAAGGAGACTAAGTTGGATAACGGGAAACGACCGGTTATCTCCACCAGTTTGACGACCGATAAAAGGATCTTCTTCGATGAAGAAGACAAATCAAACATCCAGTATCCACATCATGAGGGTTTGATTGTTACTTTGTTTATTGCTAACCATTATGTACGCAGGATCCTAGTCGATGGTGGAAGCTCGGTCAATATCATCCAACACGATGTACTTCAGAAGATGAATATCCCGGACTCTGAGATCATCCCAAGGACATCAGTATTAGTTGGTTTCACTGGCGAAACCAAGAAGATATTGGGGGACATCAAACTCCCAATATACATCGAAGGGTTAAATTCTTACCATAAATTATGTGTTATTGATAACATATCTTGTTGTAATGTTATTTTGGGCAGGCCTTGGCTACATGGGATGAAAGCAGTGGCCTCTACTTACCATCAATGCATCAAACTACCAACTCCTTGGGGAGTGGTAAGGATAAATGGCGACCAAGTCGAAGCCAAGAATTACTATTCTTAATCCATGAAGCCGACAGCCAAACAGACGATAGCATAGCAACCACAGTAGCATCCTAGGGACGTGCTGGAAGCTCGAGAGCGAGACTTAAAGGAAGTATCCTTGGATCCCGAGGATCCAGATGTGAAAGTGTTCATAGGATCTAGTATCCCTAATGAGATCGAGGAGGATATAATATCCTTCCTAAAGCGAAGAAAGTCCACGTTGCCTTCAAATACTCAGACATGACAGGAATTTCTAAGGAGGCAATTACTCATTAGTTAGGCCTTGATTTATCTGTTAAACCCGTCCATCGAAAGCAAAGGAAATTCGCTCCTGAGAGGAACACGATCATACAAGAAGAAGTTGAAAAATTTCTTAAGGCCAGTATGATCAGAGAGGTTAAGTATCCTCGATGGTTAGCTAATGTGGTTGTTGTTTCTAAAAAGAATGGAAAATGGAGGGTGTGTGTCGATTTTATTGATTTAAACAAGGCATGCCCCAAAGATCCTTTCCCGTTACCACATATAGACTCCATGGTGGATGCGACGGCAGGACATGAGATGCTCACTTTTATGGATGCTTCCTCTGGATTTCAACAAATTCAGATGGAACCATCTGATCAAGAGGATACATCATTCATGACTCCTACCGGCATATATTGTTATATTGCTATGCCATTCAGACTAAGAAATGCAGGGGCAACATATCGAAGATTAGTCAACATGATGTTCAAGGATCAGTTAGGCAAGACTATGGAGGTCTACATAGATGTCATGGTGGTGAAGTCAAAGAGAGCTGAGATCACCTCAGAGATCTAGAAGAAGCATTCAATATCCTCGACCAGTATAACATGAACATTTTGGTGTTAAGGCAGGAAAGTTTCTAGGATACATGGTGACTAAAAGAGGGATAGAAGCAAGCCCCGAGCAGATAGAAGTCATCATCAATCTAAAATCCCCTGTGAATGCTAAGGATGTTCATAGGCTTACGGGAAGAATAGCTGCTCTCAATAGATTCATCTCTAGATCCTCGGAGAAGTGCAAAGATTTCTACAACATCCTTAGGAAAAACAAGAAGTTCGAGTGGACGGAGAGGTATGAAGTTGCGCTTAAAGCCTTAAAGTATTACTTGTCGGCACTAGCTTTGATGAAGCCTGTGGAGGGATAATCCTTATATCTGTACCTAGCTGTTTCAGGAAATGTAGTAAGTGTCGTTTCGTTAAGGATCATGAAGGTGAACAGCATCCCATTTATTATGTAAGTAGACGTCTTTTAGATGCGGAAGCCAAGTATTATCATTTAGAAAAATTAATTCTTGAACTTATTATGGCTTCTACTAA
This sequence comes from Bidens hawaiensis, assembly GCF_021521415.1. Classification (NCBI taxonomy): domain Eukaryota; kingdom Viridiplantae; phylum Streptophyta; class Magnoliopsida; order Asterales; family Asteraceae; genus Bidens; species Bidens hawaiensis. The sequence continues at coordinate 5,554 of NW_027502933.1, forward strand.
AATGAGACATTACTTTGAAACACATACTATTATTTTGAGAACTACTTATCTTGTTAAGAATGTGCTTAGAAAACCAGAATTGTCAGGAAGGATGGCCAAATGGGCAGTGAAGTTGAGTGCATATGATATTGTATGAGCCCAAAACAACCATTAAATCGCAAGCACTAGCAGACTTTGTGGCTGATTTCAGCAGTGACATGCAAAAGGAAGCTGATTTAGAAGTTCAGCAACTAGAAGAAACCAAGGATCCTTGGATCCTCTTCACAGACGGAGCATCCAATGTAAGAGGAACAGGATTAGGTATCCTACTGAAATCACCACAGGGGGACATATTACCCCAGTCTATAGCCCGTGAGTTCCAAGCAACAAATAATGAGGCAGAATATGAAGCCTTGATCGCATGTTTTCAATTAGCTAAACGCATGAGGATTAGGTATCTTCTAGTATATATAGATTCATTGTTGATAGCTGACCACTTTAATGGCCCATATGCTGTTAAAGGTGAAAAACTAATCAAATATCTAGATGTTGTGAATGAATTGACAAAATCCTTCGAATTCTTTAGTATTGATCAGGTACCAAGGGAGGAGAATGTCGGGGCAGATGCTTTGGCAAATTTAGCTTCATCTCTGAAAATTCCAGAAGATATGAAGATCTCAGTCATCCATATACTCTCGCCAGCAATAGGAGAACAAGAAGTTGGAAAATAACAACCGACAAACAAATCGTACTTTGGGATCCATCATCCTCAAACAACCAAGGATCATGGATCCTCCCGGTCAAAAAATACATTCAAACTGGAGAGATTCCAGCCACGGAGAATCCTAAATCCTTCAAACTTAAGGTATCACATTATATTTTATTACATGATATTATGTATAGGAAATCTCTTGTAGGTCCATACTTGAGGTGTATCGAGGATCCTGAAACTCAAGAGGTGCTAAAGACTTTCACAAAGGAGATTGTGGTAATCACACTGGAGGTAGAGCTCTGTTTTCTAGGATTCTAAGAACAGGATAATTCTGGCCAACCATGAAGAGAGACGCCATGGAGTATTCACATAAGTGTGATGCTTGTCAAAGGCATGCTAACATTCTTCATCAACCAGCAGAACTGATGTATCCTATATCCTTTTCATTTCCTTTCATGAAATGGGGCATGGATATTGTGGGTAAGCTACTAAAGGCACCAGGAGGAAAAGTATTCGCTTGCAATGACTGACTATGATATAATGCTAAATATTTATGTTTCCCGTGTATATTTTATTTAATATTTTAATAGTTTATGTTCGTTTTTAGTCGAGATTTGTATACTACTAACACTTTAATGTTTTGTAGGTAATGGAAGTTGATCGTGATTGAAAAGGGCGAAAAAATGAGCTAAAAAGAGCTAAAACGGAGTTCCGGAACGCGTCAGTAAGGAACCAGACAGAGAACCGGTCAGACCGGGCTGGTCTGACTGGCCCCCTTATTGTGACACGCCGCGCCGCGTGGCCAGGCACCCATGTCCTGGTCGCGCGGCACCTAGAGGGAGCTGATGGAATTTTTTTAGTTCGTTTTTGTTACTTGTTGGGCCTGTTTTCAGTATTTAAACATCCCTAACTTTAACCTAAACACACCTTGCTTCCACCAAACGAATTTGGAGTTTTAGAGAGCATATTTTCGAGTCTTGTGGTGATTTTGAAGGCACGAGAACAGCCGGTGAAGATTTGGACGTTCAAGATCGAAGACTACGGGTTTTATCGCCTTTAATCTTTCGTTTCTCATTATTTCACCATGTTTTCGGTTTTATTTGTTTTGTTTGATTTAGATTACATGATGCTAGGCTAAACTTCATAAACTACCTAGGTCGTGATGAACCTTTGTTCGGTTTGATTTTGATTGGGATTTCTTTTCGTTATGGATTTTATGTTTTAAGTAAACTGTTGAGTTTGAACTAATTGATGTGTATGATATCTTGGTTTTATTTACTTTTATTTATTGTTTCAAATTGCCCTTGGTGATTGTTTCATAGGATAGGGTTTTGTTAAGTCATTTACTGTGTATTATTGACTAGTTTATGATTGATATGCATTAAAATTATAGAAACAATAAAACTAATTAAAATTGGTATGCTGCTAGCCTAGAAAGCTGTAAGGTGATAGGTTATTATAGATCTTTGTTGATCAGGATTGCTAGATTTAGTTCTTCGTAAGGAGTTCGTCTAGGTTTGATCGTCAACTTAGTCAATTGAGTCTTCATAACTATCTTTGATTTCCGCGTTGTAAGGTAGGATTTCGTCATAAAGGTACTTAGACATAACTTATTAAATAACCGTAAGGAAGTTTAATTCATAAAACTGGTGAGTCTTAAAACTTTTTTGAAATCCATAGGTGTTTTCTTGAAGGTCAAGGGTCCTGTTCGGGTTTTCTATCAAGGGTCTATTTTACGATCCCAGTTCCATAACTTAAATTTCCCATTTGATTGATTGCCGTAACATTGGGGATTCTAGCCTAGGTAGTTATTTTCATCATCTGAGTTAATCTAAGTGTTTTAATAGTTTATTATATTTTATTTAATTATGGTTAAGTTTATAATATTTAATTAATTAGGTGTTAAGTAATGATTATGTTTTATTATACTTTAATCAATTAGGTTTAGGTTTAGTTAATTAATAATTAGTTTAAAAACCCCCTTCAAACATTATTTTTAAATATTCATGTCTTGTAGTTGAGTCTAATTAGCTAGTATACGTAATTTATAGAGTCTCGTGGGTTCGATATCCGGACTTACTTAGCGGTACTAGAGTCGACCGGTACACTTGCCGGTTAGTAGTTTAAGTTAAGTTTAAGAGTCTAGAATTATTACTTAATGTCTAGATTAGTTTATTTTTAGTTAATAATTAGTTGACTACTTTTAGCACATCAGACTACTTTTCAAAATGGATAGAAGCAGAAGCATTTTTTCAAGTCCGCGAAAAAGAGGTGATATCCTTCATTAAAAGAAATATTACTACTAGATTTGGCATTCCTTCAGAAATTATTTGTGACAATGGTTCCCAGTTTTTCGGGAAAAGAACCACTAATTTTTGTGACAGTTGGGGCATCAAGATGATTACCTCTACTCCAGTGCATTCTCAAGCTAATGGCCAAGCGGAATCAAGCAAAAATATAATCATCAACAATTTAAAGAAGAAACCAGGATCCAAGAAAGGAAAGTGGGCCGAAGAGCTACCTTACGTTCTTTGGGCTGACAGGACAACACCCAAGAATGCAACAGGCCAAACACCCTTCTCGTTGGTGTTTGGATCAGAAGCAGTAATCCCTACAGAAATGGTGGTTCCTACAGCCAGAACAAGCATCCGTGATCCTGAGGCTAATAAAGAAATCCTTCTGGAAGACTTGGATACTATTGAAGAACTCAGAGACCTAGCCAAGATCAGAATGGCGGCCTATCAACAAAAGGTAGCTGGGGCATACAACAAAAGTATAAGGATCAGAAGATTTCAAGAAGGAGATTTGGTCTTGAGGAAAGCCTTCCAAAATACAACCAATCCGACAGATGGGAAGTTAGCACCCAAGTGGGAAGGTCCTTATTTGGTTGAATCAGAGGCAGGAAAGGGGGCATACCATTTGCTCACTATGGAAGGCAACAGGTTACCAAGAGCATGGAATGCTACACACCTCAAGAAATACTTTTTCTGATCAGGATCAAGTATCCTCTGAGGATCGAGTATCCTTAAATGATTAAGGATCCTGAAATCCGTAATATCTATCTGATCACTTATTCGTTTAAGATTTTTCTTAGTTTAAGGATAACCTATTCATAACATTTGTATATTCTAAGTTTTAAGTAACAATGCAGGATATTAGTAAGATATTCAATGATCAAGAGGTTGGCCATCTCTCCTTTAAATTTAAGGTACTTTACTATTTCTCTTGGCCTAGCCCACGATTAAGGTATGACCCCCCGATGGTCATATCTTCCAAGGTTTAAAGGTTTTCATCTTTCTTATAAATTAAAATTTCTACACTCTCGCCTGGAGCGCACGCTATCCACAGTATAGTCCGGGGCAGCGGGACCAGTACACGCTTAGTCGCTGACAATTTCGTTGTCTTCGGCTATATGGAGGATCCTATGATTTATGGTAGACGTACCATACCACAGGTTTATAATATTTTCATATTATCTCACGTTTGGGCCAAATCCCGGTTTGGGCGAGTCCCCAGTTAACATCCGTATATTGTTCCAGTCCCCAGTTTGGGCTTGTCTCCAGTTTGGGCTTGTCCCCAGTTTTTAGGCTTGTCCCCAGTTTAGGCTTGTACCCAATTTTTGGGCTTGTCCCCAGTTCAGGGGCTTGTCCCCAGTTCAGGGGCTTGTCCCTATTTGCACGGGCTTGTCCCCAGTTTATTATTTGGGTTTGTCCCCAGCTTAACGGGTTTAACCCAATTAATCTTATAAGCTCTTTGCAACAGATGTTCTAAGCCCAATAGCGAGAATCAAGACTTTTGGATTCAAAATCCTTAGCTTATTTCTACAAGGGTCACCAAAGGTTCCATACTTATGGTAACTTAGGTCTACTTAGACCTTATGGTATGATTTCTACTTGTAAATTTATATTGGTTTGGCTAGGATCCTTATAAACCTTTTGGTTTAAAGATTTAAAATCTTTGAATTGTTTCTACAAGGATATTTTATCCAAAAATTTTTATAATTACTTTTCATAAGGATACTCTATCCTAAAATTTTTTACTCAAGATTATTTCTTAAAACTTTTAATAAAGCTAAGACTATATCAAACAAATTTTTAAAATAATAAATAACAAACAAATAGTCAAAAGTTTCAGATTATTATTTAACATAAGTCACCTGGACTTATCCAAAATCCTTAACCCGGATTTCACCATACAAAAGATGGACCATCCATCCGGGTTAAGCGGGTGTTACTAATTGTTTATAGAGTGCAGGAAAATAAAGAGAACAGGGGCACCAAAGGGTTCATAACAGAGGATCCATCCACCTTTGCCACCCCTTAAAATTGTCTTAAGAATCACTGATCCTTCAACCTAGTTACTATTGTTTATTACAAACCATTATCCTTGAAAACATGATAAAAAAAATAAAAAAATGGGCTTAGGCCCTGTCTTCATCATCCTTCATCGCTCATTCATGCAGCCTCCTCACCCTCTGTCGCTTGGCTTCACTAGTCCAGCTTCGTTCCCATCCGGCATCTCCACATCCTCTTCACCACCTAAAGCCACCAGACTCGCTTTCCACTTCTCAACATCCCAAACAGCCTTGTCGAAGGCAGGATCACCAACCTTTGTCCCCATCTTGATCATAGCCTGCAAAATTGTTCTCGCAGACCACATCTTTGCCTCTTCGGTTGCCTGTTTCGTCTCTTCTTGGTGTTGGGCTTCTGCTGATAAGGACCTAAGGATCTTGTCTGGTGGGACAATCCCGAGTATACGGCCTGCTGGAACGACCCTGTGGGTCCTCCTTTCTGCGAGAATCCTGAGGATCCCACCTGATGGAACAGTCCTGAGGATCCAGATTGTTGGAATGATAAGGATCCAGGGTTGTACGCCATGGCCGACTCCGGATGTACCAATCCTGAAGATCCTGGAGGAGTGAAATCCAGAGATCTCGAGATTAGTGGTGTAAACTCTTCTACCAACTTTTTGGCCTTCCTCATATTTTCCAGTTCCTTCACAAGCATTTGGTTGGTCTTATTCTGACGATCTATATGTTCATGTAACCTTCTATAAAGAGACATATTGTCGTTGTTGGACACCATGATGGGATCTTGGGGAGACGGCCTTGATCCCGAGAACACAGGAGTTGCAAGTTTCTTCTGAGTGTTGTCAGGTTTCTTTTGGATACCACCAGCAGGAGGAGGAGGCATAGAAGGCTTCACGGAGGAATCAAAGGCTACGGCAGAAGAAGAAACAATCTTTGGTTGGGAAGACATGTTGTGGATATTGAAAGTAGGGTTTAGATTAATGGTTAATAATGATCAAAGCACCGATTGCCCCACGGTGGGCGCCAAATTGTTTCAATAAAAAATTAACAAAGTAACTTTTGATCAAATTAGTACGTGAGGTAAAGTGCTTGATGGTAAAATGAGTGAAGAAAATGATTTGAGAGGGAAAAAGCCCTTGATTGTGATACTCTCCGGCACAAAAAACCCCCGGGCGGTGAAAACTATCACCGTCAATATTATTAATAGTAAAAAGATGATTACAAGTGATGGAGCTGATAAAATATCGACTGCTAAGTGTTACAGTAGTTGCTAGTAGCTAAACAAGTGAAGTGTGTGTTCCAAACGATTCTATCAGCTCATTTAAATAGAGAAAGTTACAACTGAAATCCCGAATAATCCGGAAACCCTAGACTAATTCTCTGAGTATCCCGGAACTGAAAGAGTCTTCCAATATACCCGTTGGAGCACTCTTCTTTTGAGTCTATCCACGTTCATAAATGTTCATCCCACGTCTTTGACCGATTATTTTTGGAGTTACTCATCAAACATGGTCCCACACGTGCTAATATTAATTATAAGTGCGAGATTTCAGCATAATAGTCAATATTTAACCATTAACTATTACTTGGCTATTAATCCTAGTGGTTATAACTCATTCCACACGTTTTATGTAACCACCAACCGTGTATTTCGCATGGACTTAATCAACAATTAATATATGCAATTATAAATCAACACCAAGAGAGAAATATCTATTTATTAGCATTAATACTCAGGATACTAAACTTATCTGAGAATCCTGAACATATTCGGGATCCCGAGCATATTTAGGATCCTGAGCTGACCACAGATCCGACTATAAAATTTGTGCCCTAACAGGTAGATTCGAAGAAACTCTGTGTGAAATGAGGGAACGGATACGTGTAACCTATGAGAAAAGGGCAAGCCGGAAAACACACCCAGGTCTAAGAGTAAACATCACATCGGACAGAGGAGTCGTACGGTCGGAAAATAGTTTCCGATGGAAACAGTGGCCGGAATTCGTCGACCTCGGGGTCAGTGAACTTACAAATCTCCATAGAGGGATTAGTGATAAGGTTTTGAGGTCGCATATCCATCAACTCAGAGTCGTCGGAGGACTGGTCGGAGTGTTTAGAGGGAGAAGACGAAGAGGCGACAGACATGTTTATCAGAATAATAAAAGAATAGAGAGAGAAAAAAAGGATACCTGCTGAACGGCCGGAATATGTGACGAGTAAAAATGACGAGTAACTGGAAGGATGAGGTTGATCGAGCAAGGTCTAGGTGAAAGGAAAAACTTGTATATGAAAGGTTGTCTAAGAAATCTTAAAATAAAATAAATGAAAATAAATGCAAACAATTTAAAGTTTATGGTTTAAAAATGTAAATATTTAAGAACTTATAATAATAACTCTTTAAAATGTAAGTTTGCTCAAAACCGAGCTAAAGTATCTAACCTTAATATTTACTCAACCTATGTTAAGTAATAAGGTGGGTAAAATGCAAGAATGCAAGTCCCTTTGGAATAAAGATACTAAAACGGGTTTTAACGAGTGTTTCGGGTTGTTGGTTCGGGTCTTAATAATTGGTCAAACCCAAAGTCAACTTTTCAAAATAATAAATGTTATGAGATAACTCAATAAAACTTAATAAGACTTAACCACGTATGTAGATCTATTGTTTTAGAACCATCAACGTACGTTAAGCGAGTGTTCGGTTTTGTTGGTCCAAACTTTGTTATGAGAGCAAGTTGGATCCAAAATTTCCAAGTACTTAAGAATAAAAATCAGTTTGTAAACTATTTTTAAAGAAATATACTAGTCTTGATAGCTAAAAACACACTTGTGTGTGTGTTTGTCTTAAGCGAGTGAAAATCGGTTTAGTTCTGTTTTTTTCGGTTTCCATCTCACAAATAGTACATTGATGGTTTCCACATGCCCAAATATCCAAGAACTTGTATAATCATTTATAATTGAAGAAACTTAAGTTTTACAACCAAAAAAGTTAACAATAAAATCTTTAAACAAGAGTTCGTTTTTGGTTCGACTTCCATCTCCCAATAAGTTCATAGATGTTTTCCACATGCCCAATATAAAAGAACATGTAAAAATGATTTTAGAAACTCAAATCTAACATTAAACATGTTTAAACAACAATTTTAACAAAACTAGTAAGCAAAAGTTCGGTTTACGGCTTTGAGCTATTTACGGTTAAACCGAAGCATAGACCCTCAACCCATAACCATGGAACTTGTAAATAAACTAAAATGAGCAGAAGTTAAGCATGGTTAGTAATCAATAATAAAGTTAGATTGTTAGATGCGGAAAATATATAACAAGGACCACGTAAGTCCTCCATGAAGCCTTGCCTTACAAGGTCGAAACATTACCGATCGGAACCGGTGAAGTAACTACCAAAGGTAAAAAGGGGTATATATTAAATATATGTTGCAACAACAAGCTTGAATCATATGGAGTTATTAGAAAACAAAGGAAACTCTTGTTTGACTCTTGAAAATCAAACAAGTAGGAACTTGAAGATTGGAGCTTAGAACTTAGGTTGAGAGTGTTTGATGAGTATGAGTAGTTTCAAATGAGTGGTGAGGCTTGGTTCTAGGAAAGATAAGGTGCTAGGGTTATCCACAAGGTTGCTTTAGAGATTTTCAAGTATTTTGATTGGTTAAGAGTGTTAAACATGTTATATAACAAGCCAAAAACGAGTTTTGTGCATCAGTGGCCCCTAGGCACCGCACGACCGGCCTCCCCTTCCCTGGACGCATGGTGCGGCGTGACCGAGGTAGGGTGGGTTGGTCCAGCGTGTCTAGCGTGGTTTGTTTCGCGTCCCGGAAGTTCATTTTCGATGTAATTTGATCGCTTTAAAGGCCTTTTCGAATCCGTAAAAGGGGTTTTTTCATATTGAACAAGTGGGAATGATTTAGTAACATAAAATCCAATACTTTATATATTTGAAATTTTTGGAATATAAATCAGGTCGGTTTACGTGATAAACGAATACACAAACGAATATAAATAGAACCCGAAATTGACGAATGTCACAATATCCCCAACTTTTTGGAAATTTCGTCCCGAAATTAAAATAAACTTAAACAAAAATAATTACTAATGAATATCGCTTTTAGTGAGACAATTGCATGAAAAATTTTAGACAAAAGAATAACGTCAAATCCTTCCATGATTCGAAAAACGCTACAAATGAGAATCATAATAAAAGCACTTATATAAAGGATGTACCGGCGTCGTATCCACCATGCCCTTATCATAACTCGCATTTCTACCGTCTTTCTGCTATCATCCTCGAGTCTGAGTTATCGCACACAACCGCACTTACTATAGCTTCCATACGGGGATTTCGATAATTAAGTGTGCGCCCCTAATTATTTCGATCGTCGTATGGTCCACATGGTTCATTCCATTGTGTGATTTAAGAGACATATTTATTTTGAAATCTTAAACGTTAGAAACGTACATAAAGCATGTTAAATTTTACAAACATTGATAAAACAATACCAACGCTTGAAAATTTTGGGGTTGACTTTTTAAATAAGTAGGAAAATGGAATAAATAATTGAAACAATTAAATCTTAAAATATATACCAAGGTGAAAATATCAATTTGGTTTAAATAAGTAAAGACGATCGAATAATATAAAATTTAGGGCAAACAATTACGAAACGAGATTTGAAGTCAAACGTCCACAGTCTGAAAGAATAAGTAAATCATTAAAATCCCTAGTTGAAAGTCGGGTCACTAAATTAGTATAGAATCCATTGAGTGATTTTAATTTTGAGAACTCCGATAAAAGGAAGTGAGAAGTCCAATAAATGAAAACGAGAATCCAAAGAGTGAAAATGAAAAGTCCGATAAGTGTAAAAGAGAAAACCCAATAAGTGAGTACATGAGATCGGGATAAACAACGTTACAATCAATAATAGTGTACTATGAGTTTCATACGTGACCAAGCTTGAGGTTATAAGCAGTTGAGGATATAATTTCGTGAAATGTAATAATATGAGAAAAGAGGTGAGTTCCTTGGGGTGACGCATACATGTATCAAACTTAAGATAAATAGGATCTGATTATCAACCAAAGCAATCGATGAAATGTGATAATAAGTGAATACGACCACTATTGTGAAACCATTTATATAATCGTCATTATAGTAACGGTTTCTAATAGCGCCAAAACTTGCGGACAACCACACATAGGCCGCTTAATAGATTAAATGGAATGATGTAGAATAATACATAGAATCGTGTTTCGCTTTGAAATGATAAATGCTCAAATATGAATAACATAGTCATGAAAATATCGTTTAAAAGATAAACAAAAATTTTAGCGAAAGTGAGGCTTTGGAAGTAGTATATCAATTGTTATTAAATAACTTGAATTCGGTCATGAATAATCAAAACACAAAATGAAATCTCACGTGCATAAAATTACCATCAAAACATCTCATCAATTGAAAAGAAAATCGTAATAATCGTGAGACTCGTATTAATGACGAGATATGTAAATCGCGTATCACATACTGTTTGAAAAATATAAGAATAAATTCAAAAATGAAATCTCAAGTGAAGTCGTTTTATTGTTTCCAAGAATATATGTAATAACAAGGCGTCGCGGTAACGTGTAGCTAGAGAGACATTTAAAACTGCTATCAAATGAAAATCTTGTAAGTTAAATTTTTAAAGGAATTTGTATACATAAAGCTGTTGTGATGAAAATAATTTATGAAAAAATGATGCTTGCGATAATAAGAGGTAATAATTCGCATAAATCATTATCGAACGAAAATTTGAGTCACAATATCTAGTATAAAGCATTTATAAATGCGTCCCAACAAGATTTGTAAAGCCATGATCATTCCGTTTATGCAAAACAAGGAAAGTTGTAATTTGTTATCGAATAAATATCGCATTCAACAATCAAAATTAAACCTCGTATTTATAAAGTTATTAAGAGATTTATCACCTTAGGTAAAAATATTTAAAACCTTGAAAACACGCATATAATCGTTTAATAATCTCTTTGAAAACAAATCCTCATAATAGAATTTTGTTGTGATGACAATCTTAGATTTTTTTTTAAGATGTTTAATAAGATTTGGACATAATATGTAAATCGTTAATCTTGAAAGAGTTTATAATCTATAAGTGATTATTTGAACACATGAGGTTGTTATGAATATACTAGTTGTATATATATAAAAAAAATTAGGAAAAGCGAAACTCGCACGCGTAGGAAGGGGTTTTAGGCTTCGAACGGTGAATGGTTTGGAAATTTGGTGAAGGGTGAGTGTGTTTTGGTTGTCTTGGGTAGTTGGGTTTACTTAAGTTGGATTGATGAGATTTGTTGAGTTTAGGTCGTTTGAGTGGGTTAGGCTTAGATGATTTGTGTGAGTAATGGTTGGGCTATTTAGGTGAGCTTTTGCTTATTTGAGCTCGGGTTAAGTTGATGGGTTGGATAATTTGATCTTGACCAGTTTGGGTTGAGATTCGGGTTATACATGTATTTTGTAAGGAGTGTTCGGGGTTGCTCTTTTGATATCAAACCCTATGGTTGGATGGGAATGGTATGGCAACATGGTTTGTGATTTGACATAGCATGGATCGAAGGATTTGAGTCATAGTTGGGTAAGCTTTGGTTTGTATATGTCCAAGGCATTTGGTGAATGTGTTTGTCGCTGTCTTTGAAGCATTTGGATGGTAAGTTTGATAGGTTTTTGTGGCGTAAAAGTGTCGGTTTTTAAGGCTTTTTGTTGAGTTAATGTTATACATATTGGATTTTGCATGGGGCTTGAGTTGGTGAGGGTATACCTTTGGATGTTTTGGTTTCGTTCAAACTTGAGGAAAGACTTGAGTACGTGGGAAAGCTTTTGAAGTGGAAGGATGGTTTCATTTGAGGCGGTAGTTTGAGATGTAATACGGGTGTTTGGAAACTTGGGGTTGCGTCTTGGGAAATTTTTGACCAATAATAAGTATCAATTTGGAAATATCATAATTTATAAATAGTGTTTGAAACCTTTATAAATCTTTTGATAACTAAAATTACAAGTTATTATATATATATATATATATATATATATTGTAAATAAAATATTGAGATTCAAGCTTGTGAATTACAAAAACAATTTTTTTTCACTAAAACAGGTAATGTTACAATACGTCGGGTCGGCTTAAATAGTAAGAATAATTTACGAGAAAATGTTGAAATAAACCAACCCGCGTAACGTAACTCGTTCATGAAATGCTTAAAATTAAGTAGTTGGGAATATCACGGAAAACTAAGATAATAAAGTTTGCATTTTAAGGTTTATTGTAAAAATCAAAGTTGATTGTCAAGAGGAAGCAAAATAAATTTTTATAAGGATCAAATTAAAATTTCTTGCTTATGAGGAAGTTAAAATAAGTGGATTGAATGTAAAAATTTGTTATGAGGTATCAATGTGAATGATGAATGCGTTTGGGTATACAAAGGTTGCGTAATGAAAATTTTTACCAAGTTCGTTATTTAATATCGTGTAACGAAAAACATCATTGTAAGTTAAAATAACCGGCATTGTGATTCGAGAAATCGAACTAAACGATTTTTGTCTTTAAAATAGAATTTTTATGAAGTTTTGCTTGAGAATTTTAAGAAAATTACAAGCTATAAGTTTGTGAATTTCTTGAAACATCAAGGCGAAACTACCATAAGAAATTTTTAAAACGAGGAAAATTGTATGATGTAGATTTTATTTGTGAAAAGTTATAATGAACCATAAATTGCATAATGGAAATTGTTATGAAAATAGATATGGTTAATGAAAATTCTACCATGTGTATTATATAATATAGTGTAATTAAAACGTCGTGAGAATTTAATAATCGATTTTTGTGAGATGATAGTTTCGAAATAAACGGAATTGTTATAAAAATAAAATTTCATGGAATTTTGTATGAAAACTTTAAAGACAATTTTAAAATCTATATAATGAGAATTTACTTGAAAATTTAAGGTAAAATTTATCATAAAACCTTTTTTTTTAATATGATGAAATTCGTATGATAAAAATTGGGTTTATAAATATTCTTAATGAACAAAGATGGCATATTAAAAATCACTATAAATAGTTAAAAATATATATTATTATTACTATTTTTTTAACTTACAATGAAGAGATCGTAATAAATGAATTTTTGTAACAAAATCGCGGTGTGAAATCAAAATGAGGAAATTTGTATAAAAACTTTATCGTGTGAAATCAAAACATACTAGAATGAATCATAACGGTCAAATAGAATTATATAAATGGGAATTTTGTGACGAGAATTTATTTGGCAAAGTAAAAAGGAAAATTGTGTAAATCTTTGGAATTTGTAAATAATGTCTTAAGATTTAAAGGCGGAAAAGTCGTGCATGAACCACCATGACTTGATTTTCCGACACTAAAACCTTTTTACAAAATACCTTGTTAGAGTCTAAATATGTGCACGTACCACCGCGTCTTTTTCATATTTTTGACTCAAATAACGATTGTAACAAAAATAATAAATCGAAATACAACGTCATGTCAAATCACTAGTCCACGAACCACCGTGGTTCTATTGTTTCAACACCGAAAATTAGGATAGCGACCGGAACGCTCGCATTCGACAACTTAAAGTGATCATCTCATTTGAGACAATCTTTAAGGAGATTTGAAACAACGGGATCCAAGTTAAGCTCGTGATCCATAAAACACAATAAAAACTAATGTTTTTTTTTGCGGTAAGGATACCTTAGATTATTATGAAAATGTGTGTATGTGTATATATAAAATTAAACAAAATTAAGGTAAGGATACCTTAGAGTGTATATATAAAATTAAACAAAATTAAGGTAAGGATACCTTAGAATGTCTTGAGTGTTTGTGTATATTTACGATTTTATGGAATAAAAAAGTATATAAATAAACAAGTGCAATGAACAATCGAGTAGGGTAAACACGTATAGGCAACATGTATAAGGCCCTAAAGCAAAAACTATACTAGGTCGTTACGTCTAACCACCTATCCTATAGTCTTGTGGCTCTGATACCAATCTGTCACACCCCGACCAAAGGACACGGAATATGCCGGGATGCAACGTATTGCCCAAAACACAAGACACTATTAAAGTGACAATATTTAATCAACTCATTTATTTCATAAATCAACAAACAACACATATTGTTCATACAAACAAACTGAATACAAGTAAACAAATATATTGTTCATTTTACTAATATCCTAATAGTCTTGATAAGGTTTTTCGTCAAGTTCTCGAATCGACCAAAGTCAAACCTGTAACATTTCATAAAATAAAGTTTGTCAACACAAAGGTTGGTGAGCTATTCATAAGTTTGAGCATATAAGTATATAGTGATAAATTGCCACAAAACTTGTACACGAAACAATAAATAAAAGCAATAACTTGGATAAATAGATACCGCTAATAGATTTACGTTAGCGACACCTAGCTATAAGAGGATGCAAGATAGTCTAGGATTTTATAGTTATCGCTAATTGCATTATGTTAACGACACCTTGCTACAAGTGGATGCCAAGTAGTCTAGGATTTATAGATCAACCAACCAAAAGCGATAAACACATAGGCATAGAATCATAGAACACCAAATCGAGAAATTATTCAAGTAAAGTATACAATAACGTTTGTGGTTTAAGACCCAAGTATAAAACATTTAGTTTAGATAAGATGAAATGTCACCCCCAAAACAAAAGCTGGAAAACGGGGTATAAAAGTACTCACGTTCAAGTAATAAACTTGATCGGTAAAGATGACGAGTAACCGGAAGGATGAGGTTGATCGAGCAAGGTCTAGGTGAAAGGAAAAACTTGTATATGAAAGGTTGTCTAAGAAATCTTAAAATAAAATAAATGAAAATAAATGCAAATAATTTAAAGTTTAAGGTTTAAAAATGTAAATATTTAAGAACTTATAATAATAACTCTTTAAAATGTAAGTTTGCTCGAAACTGAGCTAAAGTATCTAACCTTAATATTTACTCAACCTATGTAAGTAATAAGGTGGGTAAAATGCAAGAATGCAAGTCCCTTTAGAATAAAGATACTAAAACGGGTTTTAAAAAGTGTTTCAGGTTGTTGGTTCGGGTCTTGATAATTGGTCAAACCCAAAGTTAACTTTCCAAAATAATGAATGTTATGAGATAACTCAATAAAACTTAATTAGACTTAACCAAGTATGTAGATCTATTGTTTTAGAACTTTCAACGTACGTTAAGCGGGTGATCGGTTTTGTCGGTCCATACTTTGTTATGAGAGAATGTTGGATCCAACAATTCCATGTACTTAAGAAAATAATTAAAATCAACTTGTAAACTATTTTTAAAGAAATATACAAGTCTTAATAGCTAAAAACACACTTGTGTGTCTTAAGCCAGTGAAAATCGATTTAGTTCGGTTTGGTTCGGTTTCCATCTCACAAATAGTTCATTGATGGTTTCCACATGCCCAAATATCCAAGAACTTGTATAATAATTTATAATTGAAGAAACTTAAGTTTTACAACCAAAAAGTTAACAATAATGTCTTTAAACAAGAGTTTGGTTTTGTTTCGGTTTCCATCTCCCAATAAGTTCATAGATGGTTTTCACATGCCCAATATCAAAGAACTTGTAAAAATGATTTTAGAAACTCAAATCCAACATTAAACATGTTTAAACAACTATTTTAACAAAATTAGTAAGCAAAAGTTCGGTTTACAGTTTTGAGCTATTTACGGTAAAACCGAAGCATAGACCCTCAACCCATAACCATGGAACTTGTAAATAAACTAAAATGAGCAGAAGTTAAGCATGGTTTGTAAGCAATAATAAAGTTATATTGTTAGATGCGGAAAATATATAACAAGGACCATGTAAGTCCTCCATGAAGCCTTGCCTTACAAGGTCCGAAACCTCACCGATCGGAACCGGTGAAGTGACTACCAAAGGTAACAAGGGGTGTATATTATATATATGTTGCAACAACAAGCTTGAATCATACGGAGTTAGTAGAAAACAAAGGAAACTCTTGTTTGACTCTTGAAGGTCAAGCAAGTAGGAACTTGAAGATTGGAGCTTAGAACTTAGGTTGAGACTGTTGGAAAAATGCTAGCAAAAAATGGTTTTAAAAATGAGTTTGCAAATTTTGGACATTAATAATTATATTTATATTTGCGTATTATAAATAATTATTTACCGGTTTGTTATCCTTTATGTGTGAGCATCACAACGAGCCAAACCACGTCCAAAACCGAGCAAATATGAATGAGATATCGAAGCTCAAAGATGAGTGGTTGGAGAACCAAAAAATGTGAAACCGACGGGAGTTATAGATTGAATTCAAAATTAGAATAGAAAGCATTAAAGACGTTTAATGCAATTTATTTTTCAGTTTTGAGTCTTTGATCCTAGCTCCACTATAAATACCAAGGCAAGGCTTGGGTTTGAGACACACCATTTTTGCAACTTGAAGAGCTTGCAAATTCTCCAACATTTCTTTATCTTCTCCAACACAACCAAGAAGGTACGAACCGATCCAATTCGGGTGCATAGTCAACTGCGGCAGTACATACTGCTCCGGATGTTGTACCCAGGGAAACAAAACGAGGAGAGACTCGAAATTTGTTTTAAGGGGCCGGTGTTCAACACGATCCTCGGTCACCAACTTCTACTTCTACCCGATTCTTCGTACTTTAATTTATTTCAGTTGTAATTGTACTGTAATTTAATGCTTTCTAGATAGGTGTTTTTTGTTCATTCTTTGTATTGTAATTGTATTAAAAGTGTTTTATTTATTTTATACCGAACGGTTCCTACAATCTTAAAACAATTTTTTTAAAACACCGTTCAGCTTTAAAAAACATATTTATTATTTCGGTTTTATTCAAAGGAGTATTTTGGTAAACCCGAAATCCGGTTACAATTAAGTTTATTCTTTTCAAGAAAAACTCATCGTTGGTCACTTCAAAGTTGGACTTAGAACACCTTCGTTTGAGTAATTCAAGAACTGTAATAAAAGTTTTGAGTAACTTTTAATTAAAGTGGGAGCGTCCACTATATATTTTCTGAATTATTAACTGGGCGAAGTTTATTTTCTCAGGAAAAATGTCAACACCGTCAAGCGAAACCATTACCAGTACCCCTTTGAACACCTTGGTGGGAGCGTCCACCATGGCTAATCAAGCTGAAAAACCGGAGAAGTTCTCAGGTCTGCACTTTAAACGGTGGCAACACAAGATGTTTTTCTATTTGACCACCTTGAACCTAGCACGGTTCTTGAAGGAGCCCGCTCCCCCGGCTACGAACGCCGAAGGGGAGACCGACGTTCAAGCATTGAGCGCAGTAGATGCGTGGAAGAATTCGGAATTCTTATGTCTTAACTACGTGTTAAATGGCCTTGTGGATTCGTTGTATAGCGTGTACGCTTCAATAAAGACTGCCAAAGAATTATGGGAGTCTTTAGAGAAGAAGTACAAAACGGAGGATGCAAGAACAAAGAAATTTGTTGTCGCCCGTTTCTTGGAATATAAAATGGTTGAATCCAAGACTGTGATAAACCAAATCCAATAGTTGCAAGTTATACTTCACGATATCCGTGTCGAGGGAATGACACATAGTGAGACATTTCAAGTGGCAACGGTGATTGAAAAATTACCCTCAAGTTGGATTGAGTTTAAGAATTATCTTATACACAAACGAAACGAGATGTCCATGGAGGATCTTATTGTTCGTATTCGTATTGAGGAGGACAATAAGATGGCTCAAAAAGTTACCATGGTGGATGCTTCTGCCAAGGCAAACTTAGTTGAGCATGGACAATCCTCCAAAGGGGGTAAACAGGGTAAATGTAATGGCGGTAAAGGGAAAGCAAAAATGAACCTTGGCGTAAAGAAAGGGGTTGTGAAAAAGAAGCCTCCACCTTTCCAAGGGACATGTTACAACTACAATGGTGTGGGTCACCATGCCAACCAATGCAAGGAACCAAAGCGCTCGCGCACGCATATGGTAGACGAGGATGGCACCCTCTCATCGTGATAATAACCGAGGAAGCATCTTTCATCGAGGAAGTCAACATTGTGGGGGCGCTCCCAAAGGGTGGTATGTTGACACCGGCGCAAACCCGCCATGTTTGCGGCGACAAACAATTCTTTAAGAATTTTAAAGAGGCGGTGGGTGACCAAAAGCTTTACATGGGGAATAATGCAACTGCGGATATCATGGAGGAAGGCGATGTGGTCTTGAATTGGACTTCTGGGAAGGAGCTCACACTGTCCAATACCCTCTATGTTCCCGAGATTTGTAAGAATCTTGTCTCGGGATGGATGCTCAACAAGTTTGGATTTCGTTTGGTGATTGAATCGGACAAAGTTATTTTGCCTAAAAAAGGAACGTATGTTGGCAAGGGTTATGCTGACAATGCTATGTTTAAATTGAATGTAACTGTTGTTAAAAATTCAATGAATAAAACTACTACTTCTATTTACATGCTTGAGTTTTCAAATTCTTGTGTTTGGCATGGTAGACGAGGACATATAAATTTTAATTCAATTCGTCGTTTAATCAATTTAAAAAGCATTCCAAATTTTAAAATTGATTCAAAATCCAAATGCAAAACATGTGTTGAATCCAAAATATAAAAAAAACCTTTCAAATCGGTTGAACAAATAACTGAACCCCTTGATTTAATTCACACTGATGTGTGTAATTTAAAAGCCACTCCCACAAGAGGTGGAAACAAGTACTTCATCACGTTTATTGATGACTCTGCTCGATATTTCCATGTATACTTACTTAAAAGTAATGATGAAGCAATAGACAAGTTCACCTTATATAAAAATGAAGTTGAGTATCAACTTAAAAGGAGAATAAAAGTTGTGCGTAGTGACAGGGGTGGTGAATATGTTTCACCTTTCGCGGAATTATGTGCACAAAGTGGCATAATACATGAGCGAACCCCGCCATATTCTCCACAATTAAATGGCGTTGCTGAACGTAATAACCGCACTTTGAAAGAGATGATGAACGCCATGTTGATTAGCTCGGGAGTGAGATATGACCTGTGGGGGGAGGCTATTCTCTCGGTAAACTATGTCTTGAATAAGATACCCCACAAGAAAATAAGCGAGACTCCGTATGAGTTATGGATGGATAAGAAACCATCATATAAATACTTGAAAGTGTGGGGGTGCCTAGCCAAGTTGACAGTTCCATCGCCAAAGGCATTGACAATTGGACCCAAAACTGTGGATTGCATATTCATTGGATATGCACACCATAGTAATATGCATCGGTTTATTGTACATGAGTCTAAGAATCCCAGTGTACATGAAAGCACTCTCGTGGAATGGAGGACCGCTAAATTCTTTGAAAATGTGTTTCCTTGTTTAAAACAAACACACCCAACTTCATTAAAATCGGTTGATGAAGCAAGTACATCAAGAGCGTTTGATGATATGGTTCATGATGATAGACATGAACAACCCGAGGAAAACGAGGGTGAGCTTAGACAAAGTTAACGACCAAGGATTGAAAAATCTTTCGGTTCGGATTTCATGAGCTATATGGTGGACGGTGAGCCCAATACCTACCGCAAGGCGGTAACATCCTTAGAAGCACCTCAATGGAAAGAAGCAATTAAGAACGAGATAGATTCTATATTGCAAAATCATACTTGGGAGTTAGTAGATCTTCCGTTGGGTTGTAAACCACTTGGTTATCGTTGGATATTCAAAAGGAAGATGAAAGCTAATGGAAGTATTGATAAGTACAAGGAAAGATTAGTAATCAAAGGGTATAAGCAAAAGGAGGGTCTAGATTACTTTGATACTTACTCGCCTGTAACGCGAATAACTTCCATAAGATTGGTTCTTGCTATCGCGGCTTTACGAAATTTGAAAGTTCACCAAATGGATGTAAAAACCGCATTTCTAAATGGTGATTTAGATGAAGAGATTTACATGGAGCAACCCGAGGGTTTCTCTGCCCCAAGAAAAGAGGGCAAGGTATGTAAACTTGTCAAGTCCTTATATGGTTTGAAGCAAGCTCCAAAACAATGGCACTTAAAGTTTGATCATGTCATGCTTGACAATGGTTTCAAAATAAACGAGTGTGACAAATGTGTCTATGTAAAAGAGACGCTGGGAGGATATGTGATATTATGTCTTTGTGTAAATGATCTGCTTATCATTGAGAGTAATGATAACATGATCAGATCAACAAAAGACATGTTGAAAGCGAGGTTTGACATGAAAGACTTGGGTCTCGCGGACGTGATTCTTGGGGTACAAATCACTATATCCCAAAACGGTCTTGTTTTGAGTCAATCTCACTATATGGACAAGAATCTTGAGAAATTCAATAAGGATGACACGCGTGTCGCATCAACACCAATTGATACGACTCACCATCTATTTAAAAGAGAGGATAGGGGGTTGCTCAACATGAGTACTCAAGAATAATTGGTAGTCTAATGTATCTTATGACATGTGCTAGACCCGATCTAGCTTATGCCGTGAGTCGGCTAAGTAGATACACTAGTAATCCAAGTGAGGAACATTGGAAATGTATCACGCGGTTGCTAAGATACTTGAGATACACGAGAGACTATGGACTCCATTATGACCGTGATCCGACTTAATCGAAGGATACAGTGATGCGAATTGGATTTCGGATATAAAAGATTCCAAATCAACAAGTGGGTACGTGTTCACACTTGGTGGTGCGGCTATTGCCTGGAAGTCATCTAAGAAAACGGTTATAGCTAGATCCACGATGGAATCGAAGTTTATCGCCTTAGATAAGTGTGGCGAAGAGGCGGAATGGCTTGGTCAATTTATGGAATATATTCCAATATGGCCACAGCCTTTGTCGGCTATCTGCATACATTGTGACAGTCAATCAAAAATTGGTAGAGCCCATAGCGTAATGTGCAATGGCAAATCAAGGCATATTCGATGAAGACATAATATGGTATGACAACTACTCTCAACAGGTGTTATCACAATTGACTATGTGAAGTCAAAAGATAACATTGCGGACCCATTAACCAAAGGCTTAAGCAAAGAGTTAGTTTATAAGTCATCAAGAGGAATGGGACTGAAGCCCATGGAAAAAGGGAACCTGAGGGAAACCTAACTTAGTTGACTGAAGATCCCAAGATCTAAGTTCAATAAGAAAACTTAATCATGAAACCAAGGGTAGTCACTATGGGGGAGTACCCCAAACCAAACTTAAAGAGCGTTGCGCATGCGTGCGTCCTAGTCCATTCCAATCAATGACATGAAACGAGGATAAGCATAACAAAGGTCAATGACTTGTAGAAATCAAGAATAACCTATGGCTTTTAAAGATTCAAGCGGGAATCACCTACGTGAGAGAGAAGTAGGGTCGCTTCGAATGGATTTTGGGGCAAAAATCCTAGAGCTCTCGCGGAACCAGGCTAGTGTTCCAGGACCATAATAGGACACGACAGTGAGGGGTTGACTAAACCAGGGACAATGTTGTGTGAAGTGTATTGTCGTCTGCACTAACGGGGGTATGTTCAAAGACATCGTGTTTACCCACCGCCAGGAGGCTAAGTATACTTCACAAAGGAGGGTTCAAAGGGTAACACCTACCTTTCCTGCAACATTCAACCACTGAATTGAATCATTTGAAACTTGCATGAGCGGATCGATTTCCATTCATGTGGGGGATTGTTGGAAAAATGTTAAATGGTTTTAAAAATGAGTTTGCTAATTTTGGACATTAATAGTTATATTTATATTTGCGTATTATAAATAATTATTTACGGTTTGTTATCCTTTATGTGTGAGCATCACAACGAGCCAAACCACGTCCAAAACCGAGCTAAGATGAATGAGATATCGAAGCTCAAAGAAGAGTGGTTGGAGAACCAAAAAATTGTGAAACCGACGGGAGTTATGGATTGAATTCAAAATCAGAATAAAAAGCATTAAAGACATTTAATGCAATTTATTATTCAGTTTTGAGTCTTTGATCCTAGCTCCACTATAAATACCAAGGCAAGGCTTGGGTTTGAGACACACCATTTTTGCAACTTGAAGAGCTTGCAAATTCTCCAACATTTCTTAATCTTCTCCAACACAACCAAGAAGGTACGAACCGATCCAATTCGGGTGCATAGTCAACTCCGGCAGTACATACTGCTCCGGCCGTTGTACCCTGGGAAACAAAACGAGGAGAGACTCGGAATTTGTTTTAAGGGACCAGTGTTCAACACGATCCTCGGTCACCAACTTCTACTTCTACCTGATTCTTCGTACTTTAATTTATTTCAGTTGTAATTGTGCTGTAATTTAATGCTTTCTAGATAGGTGTTTTTTTTTCCATTATTTGTATTGTAATCGTATTAAAAGTGTTTTATTTATTTTATACCGAACGGTTCCTACAGGTACAATGTACAATTACTTTTACTTTTCGTATATAAGTTAAATAGTTTGTTCCCTACACACTATAACGTTGTGCGGGAACCCATATATTTTAAACGCGAATATACAAGTACATCATAACGACTATCATTTTAACACAAAAAAATAGTTTATCTAAATACTAAAAGAACTTGTTCGGTAACGGTTCGGCTCATTACGATATCGATGTGGAACTGAAACTTGGTATATAGCTTACGATATAAAAAACACTCTATTATAGTATTATGAACACAACTCCGTTTTCAACCAAACTTATATACTTTATTGCGATTACAACTTCGTTTTAACATCGTGACATAATTAAAATAAACATGTCATAACGGCGTACCGACAAAATTAAAAACTTAGTATGTTAACCAGTAAAAATGAATCAATAACTAAAATCCATAAATAATAGCAAAAAGAAAAACAAATGTTATGGGGAAATTTAAAACCTTGAAAACTTTGAGGGAGTAAATTTCAAAGTAATCAAAATTTAATAAAAGAAAATATTAGAGAACAAGCTAAAATAGTTTAAAACTTTAGGGGTTAACTTAAACAATTTAAAACTGAAGGGATTGAAATTGTCAATAATGTTACTTTACTGTAACAGCTATGTTTGCTTTAATATATAGTGTAATTAAAAAATATAATACCTATAGTCTTCTTCATATCACACCCCAACCCAATCCTACTGCAACTACCGAGTGAACAAATTTTCGGTGAATATTTTGTTTTTTCTCTTTTGTAACTATCTTTTTGAAGGTGTTGTTCTTAAAACTCTCAAGGGTTGATGCAAAATTTTTACAGAGTCAATTAGGATTTTAGCATATATATACTACTAAAATATTTTTTCCTCACAATGGTCGGTCGACCCCTGTGCGTATGCAGTAGGTCCGCCCTGTCAGGAAACAATATGGGCTTGACACATCATCACTAATATTTTCTTTTATTAATAGAGTATGATACGATATGATATGATATAAGGCTTTAAATAATCTTAACCATTGAATATATATGTTGGGAATAAATTTGTTTTCCTAATTTTAAGAAAGTTTGCTTATAATATAAATGTTTAATGCATTATTTTGTTCTATAATATATAAGAAAACAACTAAAGCTGAAAGTTGTACTACATTGCATTTTGTTATATTCAAACTAGGGATGAGATTCTTTTTCATGGATACTTGTACCCGTATCCATTTAACTTATTCGGTACGAGTGTGCATGGAGCGGGATTGGATTAAATCCATAACCATAACCGATATGTCGACTAAAGGATAACCAAAACCAATTCATTATGTTAATCGGTTTTGAAGGTTATAGCAAGTAGGTTAACCATAACCAAAACAATGTAACTGGGCCTAAAAGTTTGGTAGCAAATATTTAAAAAAATATATATATACACGACATAAACTAGCAAAACATACAATCCATAATATCAATACTAAATATTTGAAAAAAAAAGGAAATCTTAAAATTAAATTCAAGTTAATTTGATAAAAAAATCATTGAACTAAAACATCAAAATAGTATAACTCGACAATATGTTTGGCGAAAGTTAATCCCAAATATATTGCTGGTTAAATAAATGGGTCGGTTCGGTTATGGAGGGTATAGAATTATCTTTGACCAATTTAACAAAAACCGAACCACATTTTACGGTTTTCAAAAGTTCATTAAACCGACCAACGGGTTATATCGGTTATCGATTCGGTTATGGTGGTTAGGTTGCTCACCCCTAGGTATCATCACCAAGTTTTTAGAAATTCGATATTCGGTATTTACTGATACATGTATAGATAAAGGTATTTCAATATTATGTATTGGTTTAATATATGTGTGTAGAGATTATAGGTACTTCCATAAAAAAAGGTTTTGTTGTGAACCCTCACGTTATGGTTTACATGGTTTATTAGTTTTATTTAAGTTTTATTTTTGGTTTTCATATAATGTTTTGGTTGTAGTATTACGATTTTGTGGTTTATTAATTATCGGTATTAATGGTACCATACTGGTACCTACGCCGATTTAGTTTATTTGTTACTCGTACTGAAAACCAAAATCATATGAGGTTAGAAAGAAAAAACAAAAAAATAAAACAGTACCAAAGCAGTACTGTAACGATACCTATATTTGTGTCGTACCAATATATTCGATATGGTACTTGATACTCATCTTTATTGATATTCAATACAGGTACCTCGATACAAATATAACTATGGTACTGATCTTAGTCCTAACTAAAAATCAGGCTCGATGCCTGGTCTACATCAACTTGACGGAGACTCAAACTTAACCCAACAAGAAACAAAATAATTTAAACCATTATTCGGTATACACTATTTAAAAGCAAAGAAAAGTCTATATTATCCCTTTGGCTCAAGTTCAAAATACTTCTCCATATCATTGTTGGTACTCTTTTTTAGGATTTTCTTTCTCTTTAGCTTTACTTTCTTTCTTTGATTTACTCTTTAGTGTTGTCGAAGAATATGAAGTTGTTGTTTAGTAGATTTTGTCTCAACCGAAGACTCGCCGTTGTCTGATGGTGTCACACCCCAAACCACGGCCTAGGCATGTGACACATATGTTGGTACCACATTTGTAAATAAATCAGAGTTACGGTTAATTAGCGGAAGACTTATAAACATATGGATTTAAATTGTAAATATTTACATACAAAAGACGGGATTTAAAAGTTTCCCGTTTAATGTTTAAAAGATTATTTGTTTTAGTTTACAAAACCACCATTTGTTTTAATAATAAGTTAAACAAAAAGATCCGAGCCATCGGATATCTTGAGCACTTCGTTTCTCCAAGCGCTATCCTTGTTCACCTGCAAAATGTAAGAAAATACGTCAGCAACGAATGCTGGTGAATATGTTGACGCTAAAAATATTTTCTTTACTTAATCACCCCTCGAGACTACGTAGGTCTCGGCCCAACGTGGCTTAAGAATAACCAAGTTAAAATAACACAATTCATAAACTCAAGTCTCTATACTCGGTTCCCCCAGCAAACACCGCAGCGTTCGACTAGTTGAGTGCCTATGCGTATACACAAGGTCATACTCCCCGCAGGCGAGCGTAATTGTGACCAGGTGTGATGTGCCCACCACATATGTAAGGATCCAGACAAACGTACAGGATAGCCTGAGGCCAGTATTTATACCCTTGTTTATAAATGTTTTAGAGACACTTAGTCTCATGTAAAGTTTTTCATATAACACGTTGACTCGTTTGAAAACAAGTTTGTAAAAGTTGGGGCGTATTCACCTTTTGATTTGGATCGGCTTCAAACACCGTCCGAGGGTTTTTCCCGTTGCTATCTCGTACCTATAGTACGAGTATAACCAATTGTTAGTCGGATATAAAATCCGGCTTAAGACCTTTAGTCTTATTTTATAAACTTTACCTCGATGAACCTTTAGTTCAAAATCTATTTTACTTTAAAACCTTTAGTTTAAAAGTAATTTATAAACCTTTAGTTTATTTATAAAACCCTACGTTTCTTCTTCTCTAAGAAACGTATTCTTTTCTTTATTATTTAGAAATAGTTATTTATTCCTTAAATAATATTTATAACAAAGAGAATATATATATACTTACACATATATATATATATATATATATATTTATAATTATTCATAATTTCCTCTTTTATTCTTTCTTTGTTATATTTTCTTTTATTTTATCGAGGTATCGAGTATAACCTCGACTTAAGTTTTAAGCCTTTATAATATTTTATTATTATTTTATTCGGGCATTATGCCTACCTTTGTTTGGCTTATAACCCTAATAACTCGAGCAGCACTCCAACGCCACTTTGCCTTCTTTTATCTTCTTGATCAAACTTCCTTTCTCGTCACCCTTTCCTTAGCACGCCAAACGATAAAAACCAAAGCTTTCACCACTTGTCGGCACGCTTTCCAAGACTAATCGCCATGGTGTCGGGGAACAACAAACTCCTTCTTGGTTGATACGTCAGTGGAAGATGGTACGAACAACGAGGAAACGATGGCACGGAAAACGATGAATCGGAACACGCTTTTCGAGGGGGGTTGATGGAATGATTAAGTAATTCTAGTGAGATGTTAGAGAGAGAGAGAGAGAGAGAGATGAGTGAGCTGATTTGGGATGTGGAATGAGAATCCCGGACTTGCTATTTATAGGCAAAATCTGGAAGCCCATTGCGGTACGTGATGGCCTTCAGCAGGCCCGTCGCGTATCGCGACGTAGCCCTGAATCGTCACCCAGTAGGTCTGTCACGTGAAACCACGTGGTAGACGGTGTGCCACGTGTGGACACGTGGCGGACGGTGTGCCACGTGTGGCCACGTGTCGGGACACGTGGCTGACGGTGTGCCACGTGTGGACACGTGGCAGATCTGGTGCCAGAGGTGTTAGACCACGTCATCGCGATACGCGATGACGTAGCCTTTACGACGATCGCGTATCGCCGTTGACCCTCTTCTAGAAGGTTTGACTAAGCCCTTCGCGATACGCGATGGGCTTGGTCTTTGTCTCGTCGCGTACAGCTGTGGGACAGAAAATCAGAATTTTTATTTTAAACCCTAAGGTTTGGAATTTTGACATTTTTTGGTCCTTTGACTTTGTAAACTTGGTGTTTTTGATCCGATATTTTCACGATGTTACAGATGGCGACTCCGGTCCAACATAAAGAGTTTCATCGTCTACAAGATTTTAAACACCTTGATTCCTTTTCTTTCTCTCGTTTGAATCGTACTGATGATTGTTCGATCCTACTAAAAGAAATAGAGAATATTGTAAAATCAGGGAAATTCGCACACTTGGTCAAAGGGATACAAGGCAAAATGCCGGAACACAAGATAACTGTAATGGAGGTAAGAACGATATGAAGATGGGGGAGAAGCATGGTGCAAAAAGAAGCCAATGGTTGTTAAGAATATTGGATGGACCAACTGATATCCTTCGGCAAAGCATCGCCAGGGGAAGACAAGAAAGCCTTGTGATCATATCAGTCATCGATGCGGGGCAGAAGGTAAGAAGAGCATACAAGGATACATGAAGCTCGTCTAACATCATGTACTTCTATTGTTTCAACCAACTGAACCCGCTAGGGAGATATTTATAATTCATGCATTGGAAGGTATACTCAAAGACGGATTAGTAATTTGCCTGCTTTTCTAATTGAATTTCCAAATAGATCAATTTTTAGATAAATACATGCTATATACACCGATTTGTATTCATCACAATTTAACCGTTGTTTAAGAGCTAATCAGGCGCCAATTGCGATATGTGGTTAATTATAATGATGAGATGAATGAAGGGGGTGGTGTTTTGATGATTCCCCATCAACAGGTGGCGGCTGTTTCTCCATATGCGGTCTACTCGACTCCGGCCATGGGAATACCTTCACCATCACCGTACTCGTTTTCAGTTTCTTCTACAAGATGGAGTTCTTCTTGGCCTTATATTCACACCTTAAGTCTTGTTCTTCGAGCTAGTCATGGTCTTTTCTTTCGGTTCTTCTCTAGCACTCGCCATCACTATGTCTAATCATAAGCGGGGCTTTCAAGATATCCCCGGATTCGTGTAGGTTTTCAAGCACTCGCCATCACTATGTCTAATCATAAGCAGGGCTTTCAAGATATCCCCGGATTCGTGTAGGTTTTCTTTATCTACCTTTGAGAAAACTTTTTGTATTGAAAAAAACAATTAAGGCACTAAGAAAAATGTAACTAATAAAAGTATTTGAATATAACTTGAGGCATCGACATTTGATTCTAATTTGTATGTGTAAATTTCCTATTTTTAAATATCTACTCAATGCTCTTTCTCTTTATCAGTCATCCATAAACTCTTCAATGTTCAAATAGAGGGTCACCACGATTGACATGGTTGTTTCGTAAAAAAAAACAAGAAAAAAAGAAAAACAAACTAGATTCAATTTCAATTCAAACTGTTATGTGAATGAAGAAGCCTAGATTCGTTAAATAAAGCATAGAAACGTTAAATAAAACAAAGTACCAACACTAAGACTATGTGTAACGGGACTACAAAAACAGGCCATGGGAGGGAGGGATTATTATATTATATGTGTGTGTGATATATATAGGACTGCAACATCATTACACCCCTAAAACAAAAACTCACCCTTTACTAACTGGACACAACATGACGCAAGCCGCCTCATTTTGTAGCACACATTCACTACACATAGCCTAACAATTATTAATACTTAATTGAGGAGCTCATAAATCAATTTGCAACACATTTGAGTATTTTCGTCATTTTCTAATTGAATTGCCAAATAAATCAATTTTTAGATAAGATACCCCTTTTTATAAATCCATACTCGTATATACACCGACTTGTATTCATCATAATTTGACCGTTGTTTAAGAGCAGACTCTAGTTACGTTTTGTGTCTAATTCGAATGGGATGGTTTGATTTCGATTGATATATATCGTAAGAATACCGAAAAGTTTAATTATTTGTAAACTACTTTGTGTGATGACGCTAAAGGAGGACAAGAAAAAAAAAGGTTTTGGATAAATCCATGAAACAAAAAATCATTATCTTCATGATCCATTAACGTAATCGCACAAATAATTATCAAAAAGTTAAACTTTTTGACTATACTTACGATATATTGTAAAAGAAATCATCCCTTCAGATTAACTACATATTACGATTGTAATTGGCGTGTGATTAGTTCTTGATTGTGACCAATATGAACAAGGATTTTAAAAGGGGCATTTATCTAAAAACGACTTATTTGGGCAATTCAATAAAAAAAATGATGAAAACACCTTCACACGTTAGGAATGTGAGGGTTTCTCAGTTGAAGTTTTAACGTATGTTAGTTTTAGTACCAAGTGTGTTACAAAAAATAAAGCATAGTATTCAAACATGTTACATGAAAATCTTAATACCCAAAACTGTTAATTTTTTTTAAAAATCACATGCGACATCATTAACTCTATTTATTTATAGTTTCAATTATATTTTAAAAAATATTTATTTATTTTATAAAATTGAACATTCTACCTTATGCATAAACTAGAATTCTTAAAGTAAACAAAACTCTCCAACGATGTTAGCGTAGTTGAGTGGCAAAGAATCAAACAATAATGTCGAAGAGATTTTTCACCAAAGCATGCACCGAACACAAATTTATCTCTTTAAATATATCAAAGTGAATTTATGTTTAATACACTACTATTCTAGATCAAAATGAACACTATTATATTAAATATTTACTTTTTTAAAATTATAGGTCAAATTTCAATATCATGGATTAAGTTTGTTTCCTTCGAAAATCACTAGCCCGATTAGCTAAACCAAAAAAAACTGAATAAGTGTGTCTATATATATTACACATATTCCCATTTGACATATTTGGTGCTCCCTAATTCAACATTTCCCCTTGTGGTCCGTTTATCATGCGATTTGATTATCCGTTAAATTGTGATTATCCAAACATGAGTAATGTATACCATTAGTTGATCAAGTTGTGAATATTTTATAAAAGGGTGTCTCTTTCAATAACCTACTCGCTTACTCAGTCAACGTACTCGTATTTCAATAATATTATTCCAACACATAAACATAGATTATAGTTCTTTAAAAGACCTTACTTCATTGACTTCAATTTTTTAATAACTTTAAATATAAGAAGTTGTAATGAGCATGGCACTTCAACTCCCACATACATTTGTAAACAGGTGAGATGAATGAAGGGGGTGGTGTTTTGATGAATCCTCATCAACCGGTGGTGGCTGTTTCTCCATGTGCGGTCTATTCGACTCCGGCCATGGGAATACCGACACCATCACCGTACTCGTTTTCAGTTGCTTCTACAAGATGGAGTTCTTCTAGACCTTACATTCATACTTTCAGTCTTATTCTTCGTGCTATGGTGATGGTTTTTTCCTTTGGTTCTTCTTTAGCACTCACCATCGGCATGCATAATAATAATCGACACGAACAAGAAGATAATAAGTTTGTTGAACATAGGCATGGCTTTCATGATTACCCGGAATTATTGTAAGTTATCTTAATGTCTTTTCAAAACACTTTTTATTTGGGTTTTAAATTTTTGGTAATAAGATGCAGTTTATTTCAATTTTCTATAGTTCATTTAGTTTTAGGATATCACTTTCCCTAACAGAAGGTATAAGCCACTTAACTAATTGTCATCTCAAGTCAACTCAGCAATAGAAAATTACCAACCCACACACAAAACATGTACACGCCCAAAGACACAATGACCAATTAACTAGAATTATCTAGATCGGTTGAAATCTAGTTACTAGTTTAGAGTTTGTGTATTTGGGTGTGTCCGTGTTTTGTGTGTGGCTCGGTAATTCTCTATTGTTGACTTGAAAGGTCAGTTTCTATGAAAACATAAAATTAAACCATTAAGCTTTGTTTGAGTTCAACTATTTTGGTTATGGACCAGTCTTTTGGTTTTATCCCCTACTTATCATTGCGCGAGTACACGCCTCCTTGAAGGTTCTTGTGTGAAAAGTAGGTTTTCTTGATTTGCACTCTTGAAAATATAATTAACTTGAAGCTAGTAACCAACTAATAAAGCTTGAAAGAGAGATGATTGTCACCCTCTTTATAATGATCCTATGTTGATCAATTTCAAATGATGATAATGGAAAACATGAATAATACGATAAACCTATAATTATATGTGTACCTGTTATAGCATGAAGAGTAATAATCGCAACAGAGAAGGATGTAGACGATATGGCTGTCAGCTTGGTCGAGTTCCCCTTTAGGGTGTATTGCTAAGGATGGTGTTAGGGTTCTTGAGAAGAACCCGGTTTAGAAGAGAGGAAACATACAAAATTGTATGTGTGAGAGATTAGGGGGGATGGGGTGGAGCGTGGTGGCTCTTTATCTAGCGTGATGGCCTCACAAACACCGTCACCGGTGCCCCCATATAGCGTGATGGCCATCACGCGTGATATCTCGCAAAACCCAACACACACACACACAAACTTATATATATATATATATATATATATGTGTGTGTGTGTGTGTGTGTGTGTGTATGTATTTATGTATACCATAATCCATCACATTAACACCACCCCCACCAAATTCCATCAATAGTGATGGAATGTGGTGGGGTGTCACCATACCATTGGGTGTGGTGGGTGATGGATTTGGAACCACCCCCTCCCCCCTTAGGTTATGATGTTATTATTCTCTCTTTATATATACATCCAAGGCGAAACCCTTTATTAGTTAATTATATGTAATATGGCTCATCAACAATTACCAAACTAATATATAATAAGATATAGTTAATATTTTGATATATTATAATATAAATAATTATAATGGCCATATATAAATATATATTACTAGTTTTGTTCCCGTATTACGGGGGTTATTTTATATTGTTTGTTCTAATATTTATTTATTTTTTGAATTTATATTTTTTTATTGTATGAAAGTTAATAAGATACTTATGGTTTGAGGATAAATTGTTTCACAAATAAATGGGATGTTATAAGGCTATACGGTGTGGCTACCGTTTTGTTGCTAGATTGCTGAGGTGGTGGGCGGTGCCGGCGGCAAACACCGCCCCGGTGTTGTCGGCGCCGCCCAACTTTACAAATCGGTAAAGGTGTTGGGGAAATTTCGCCGATTAAAGTGCCGCCCAACTTAAACATCTTTCTCTTTTTTAAATAGGTGTTGATTTTTTGAATCACATGTTAAAAGTGATCCAAATTGAGGATGGTGGTGAGAAGAAGTTGAGTAGTTACAGATGTCTCATGGATGGAGCCGTGGAATCGTGAAGGAGAAGAAGTGGACTTTTTCTAACGTAATTTAATATTTTAATTAGAATTTAAGAAAAAAAACTTTATATTTATTTAAGTTGGTTAAATAGGTTTTAGTTAATAATTTGTTTTTGTTAATTTTCTTAAAAAAACTAAATACATAGGTTTGCATAAAAAAATTTTATGAACATCCCAATATAAATTTTAACGAAAACGGATTTTTTTTCTAAAAATTTTTTTTTTGTCTCGTAAACGAATTTGACACGTGTTTAAACCGGCAAGCTTAGACAACGATGAGTACTCGAAAATTATTTTTTTTTATTTTATGTTTGTACACTAAATTTAATATTTTTATTTAAGTTATATTAAATTAACTTTACTTATATTAATATTATTATTTTATTTAGAAATAGAGGGAAGTGGTGAAATGGTAACCATTTCCATTATATTGTTGAAAATAGTGGAATAGAGTAACGTATGATGTGGCGCTGATTTGACACAATAAAATAATAGGTAAAATGGCATGTACACCTTATAGTCTAACCCGGTTTAAAAGCTATATGGTTTTGATGAGACACAAAACCCGTTTATTTTTTTTTACTATAAAATTGTTTTTTATAATTATAAATAATATTTATGAAAGTTAATAATATACTTATGGTTTGATGAGACCCAAGACCCGTTTACTTTTTTTTACTATAAAATTGGTTTTTTAATTTATAAAATATATATCTTTTTTAAAATAAATAAGATATTAATTTTTAGTATATCCTATTTTATAGGATTTTTACATCGATAATTTGGTGAGAATAATTTTTAATTTAATGAGATGTTATAACCCGTTTAAGGAATATCTGGGTTTGGTAAGACACATACCCATGAATTCGGGTCAAATGTATGAGAAGCCTCCATTTAAAAATCAAGCAAATCTGGTGACTCCAAAAAAAAAGGGAGCGACCACATCGCGACACGCAGGATTTTTATGTCTTCATTTATATATATTATAGATTATATATTATTCTTATATCCTAATGTTTTAGTAACAGATCGCTTGCTGCGTGAACCTTGATAGAATCTTGTCACATTTATTTGTTTATTTATGTCTTTGTGTTTTATTTCAAATGAGCAAAAAAAAATAATACATCTGACATCCTAAGTCAATTCCTTTTCAAATTATTATTAGGGCGGAGGGTGTGAAGCTCAGGTGAGAGGGGGTAGTATCCCCACATGGAACAATGTCACCAACCTCTAAAAACTACCTTTAGGTTATTGGGTGTGGGTGTTGCTTCACCGGCCAACCGCCTAGGTGGCAATCAGTGCAGCCGACAAACACCACCCCTTAGAAAGGCACCGCTGAGGTGGAAGATATAGTGAGAAATCCATCGCTCAAACTACAAATCTATAATATTAATTTTACCATTTAATTTGGCAACTTAGTTAATTTGGCAACTTAGTTAATTTCTTGTTAATAACTTATTTTTGTTAACTTTTGTAAACAAACTAAATACACAGGTTTGTATAACTTTTTTAAGAACATCCGGGTAAAAATTTTAACGAAAGAGCATTTGTTTTGAAAAAAAAATATCTTTTTAGACTCGTAAACGATTTTGACATGTGTTTTGACAAGTTTGGCGAAATATTTACGTTTTCTACTACCCGACAACGATGAATACTCGAAATTTAATATTTTATAATTTTACGTTCATACTTTTTTGATTATTAATGATCAATGTTTTAATTAAATTTAGTTGTAACTCTTCTAACTTTAAATATTAATGAATGTAGTTTTATTCTAATTTAATTTTTAACTTTATCTATATTAAATCAAGTTAAATTATAAAAATGTCATTATTTTATCTAAAAAGGGTGGGAAGTGATGAATTGATAACCATTTCCATGATATTGTAAAATATATGGAATAAATTGGGATATGATGTGAGGTTGACGTGATACTATAAAAATTAGAAGCAAAATGGCATCTAGACCCTTTAGTCTTATGGTAGTGAATGTTGAAGATAGGAGGGGTCTTGAGGTGTGTGCCAAATGCCTCTATTTTTTACCTTTGTTATTATTATTATTATTATTATACATTTAAAAATAACATTTCCAGTTTATACACACTATTCTATAACTATTATTATACATTTAAAAATAACATTTCCAGTTTATACACACTATTCTATAACTATATAACTATTTATCAATTTCTCTCCAAATCATCTTTTTACATGAAGCAACCAAATCCCCAACCAATAATTACGGTAAGGTCACGAAGATTGACCCGTGAAGAAGAGATAGTGTTAGCAAAGGCTTGGGTCTATGTTTTCGAAGACTTGGACACTGTGGAACAATGAACGTCAAATTTTTGGTCACGAGTTTGTAACTATTTTGTTTTAAATTTGAGGATCAAGCGATCGTACAGAGCAGTACCAAGTGTGGTTGAAATGACAAAATATGGTGAGACAAATTAACGCTCGCGATAATGACACGTAGAAGTCATAACGTAAATCAAAAGCCAGTGTAATTAGGAATAGTATTTTTATCTATTTTGTTTATTGAATAAAGTGTTGTTTTAAGTATTTATGTATTTTTAAATTTATAATCTATGCATTTTTATTTATTTTTGAGTTTTAAAAATTTTTAATTTGTTAAATAAAAATTAGAATTCTTAGAATAATATAGATTACATGATTAGAATTAACATTTATATTGTTCGAAAGATATTGCTCAAAAGAAAGTAATGATACGAATGATACACTTATAACTCTTGTGTACTGTTGCAGATACAGCTTTATTATTACCACTTTGGCTTTCATCTACTCTGCATATCAACTCTTCAAAGGCATTTGTGACATTGCTTTTAGAGCCTGTCTCATATCAGATAAGACATCAGACTACACAGCCTTTGTTCTTGATCAGGTTAATATATTCTATAAGTTTTATGAATTTTTAAATTGAATGTTACATGCTTCTAGCTTCTCTAAATGTCTATCATACCGTTGTGCATATTAAAACATGGTTACAACAAAAAAAAAGCTTGCAGGGTATCTCCTTGTGTCATGCTCTACCGTGACGGCTCTAATGATCAATCAAACGCAGTTAGTAGGACATTCATCACTTAAGAACGCATCAACAACTTCTGTTTGCATGTCGGTTGTTGCATTCTTGATTACTGCAGTTTGTGTCAATTTCTCGGGGTACAAGCTGAGCAAAAGAATCATGTGGTGATGCAATGATCTTTATTGTCTTTTCTATATGTTTTTGTTTGTTACCTTTGTAGGGTCAAATGTAGTGACCATTGACCTGTATGAAGTTGGTCAAAGACACTGCTGATCATGGAACCTGACCATATTACTTCACTGTTCACGTTGAATCAGATCAAATGTGTATTAGTCGTGTTTATAACAATGTAACATTGGGATTACAATGGGTTAGGTGGAATAGGCATCGGTAATCTCAATCTCATATTTGATTAGGGGGAGGGGGTGGTTCCAAATCTATTACCCACCACACCCAATGGTGGTGTGCCGTGCCACCTCACCTCACCACATTCCATCACTAGTGATGGAATTTAGTGGGGTGGTGATGATGGTGTGATGAGTTTTTTTTATATATATATAATAAATTCTAAAATATATAAAAAATAAAACATGATTACATTAAATAAAAAATAAAACAAGATTAAATAAACGTTACAAAGACAACAAAAATTAAAGAAACCGACAAAAAAAACCTACGGCCCTTCCCAACCCCACTTGTCGCATATCTCGTATTTGCGTTGAAGTAGGATCGATTTAAAGGGTTCGTCAAGATGTTCATGCTGTTGCAGGAGGAATGTTAAATCAGCGTTTTTTTGGTTTTCATTCAAATGGTTGATATACGTCTCCTCACGTTTCATTTTTAAAGCATGAGCCTCTTTCTTTCGCTCTTTCGTCCTGGCCATTTCCGCCAACTTAGGTGTTGTTTGTTTTTTCAGAGGTAAAACGTCTGTAGTCTGCGGACCACATCTGCAAACATCTGTAGCAGAAGAGGTGGACCAAACCTCTGCAATCTGCAACAAGAAGACTGTTTGTTTTTCAACATCTGCAGACTGCTGAAATAAACTGAAATTTAAACTTTCTACAAACTAATAACAATATTCATCAATCCTAAACTTTCTACAAACTAATAACAATCTAACAAAACTAACAAAAACCTTTAACAATGTTTTGTAATCGCATACTGACAGTTCATAAGCCCGCATACGTTTAACCATTTAGCCAATTTCGTGGTCTGTGGTCGGATCGTTTCAAGGCTAGACTTTGAAACCGTTTTTGTTGGAATCATACACGCGGAATCACCGGAATGAACACCCGCTTGCTCGACATGCTCCACAATTCCTCCAATCACCACATTCCCGTGCAAATCCTACTTAACTTTTAAGTCAACACTATTTTGTCCTCTTCTGCACATTCCTACTTAAAGCACACATATATAAAAAGGTCAACTGCCACTTCCACCAGCAAACACTAAACACTCGATCGGTAACCATGAACCCCGAATCAGAGTCTTCCACACACGACCCAAAGTACAGATGCGTGCGAAAGAGGAAATGGGGTAAGTATTAACAGTCCCCTTATTCTGTTCTGGCTGGGTAAAATTAGGTTGAGTTATATCAGCAGAACAGAATAAGAGATTCCGATTCGTTTGCTGATGAGGCGGCACCCGGATTTGAACTAGGGAAAAAGGATTTGCAGTCCCCCGCCAACAGCCGTGAGAGGATCTGGTTGAATTTGGTGGAGTGATGTGCTAAAAGTAGTCAAATAATTATTAACTAAATTATGTTAATCTAGACACTAAGTAATAATTCTAGACTTTTAACTTAACTAAAACTACTAACCGCAAGTGAACCGATCGACTCTAGTACAGCTAAGTAAGTCCGGATATCGAACCCACGAGACTCTTTAAATTACGAAACTAGCAAATTAGACTCAACTACAAGACACGGCTATTTAATAATAATATTTGAAGGGGGTTTTTAAACTAATTATTAATAAAACTAAAAGTAACCCTAATTAATTAAAATAATAATAAAACCTAATCATTACTTAAAACCTAATTAATTAAATATAATAAACTCTTAAAACAATTAGATTAATTCAGATGATAAAGATAACTACCTAGGCTGGAATCCCCGATGTCACGACAATCAATCAAATGGGAAACTTAAGTTATGGAACTGGGATCGTAAAATAGACCCTTGACAGAAAACCCGAACAGGACCCTTGACCTTCAAGAAGACACCTATGGATTTCTAATGTCACACCCTCAAAATCCACTAACGGAATTTTACCGTCAGAGGGTGTGAACTAACAGGATCAGAATCATTAGTTATAATCAAACCATAAGTAAAGTTTTCAAAACACGAAAACATTTAAGTGTAAATAAGTGCGGAAGCGTAAAACTATAAACCAAGTGTTGCGTCACGCAGGACGACTTAAAAACCCAATTAATAACAGTTTAAAGACAAGTTTGCATAAACAACAGCGTTCAAAGTAATGCATGATCCTATACCGCGCGCCCCGCCTCGGCTACCTGAGAATAACATACTAAAAGTGTCAACACGGGGTTGGTGAGTTCACAAGTTTATATATATATATATAAAGCGTTTGCGTTTTGCGTTTTGCGTTTTGCGTTACCAGATAATGTTAAATCAATTATATATCTATAGGTAGCTAGCCTATAAAGCAAGTATTGCTAAGTGTTCGACACCGAAGCTGACTGTTTATCATTTGCCTTGCCACCAGGTCTATCTTGACCATGGTAATGTGTTAGCCAAGATTACACCCACTCGACCTCCAGTCGAGTTTAGCGTTGGGTGGGGTTTGTCAAACCCAGTAGTACTACTCAACAGTGACTCGCTATTATCCAATACTAAACGGTTCGATGTTATGAAGGACTTTAGTTGTTTCGTTTGCCACTTAGCCTTTACAAGTGATATATAATCTAATAACAAAATCTAAAAGCTTTTCGGAGTATGTATTCTCCCCCAAGTGAAAAAGCGTTTAAAAGAGTTAAAAGGGGAACGTGAAACTCACTGTTTGCGAAGAATTCAATGAAACAAGTCACCCAAGTGATGCGCGTCACAGAAAATCCTCACTAGCGTTCTAAAACAACAAATGAGATTTTCTAAGTGTTGGAACTATTATCGAGTCTCTAGACTAGGCTCATAACACTTATGCATAAGATACGTTTCGTGTTTCGTTTGTGAATTGTGTGTGCCTCAACAAACACATTGGTGA
Organism: Bidens hawaiensis; assembly: GCF_021521415.1. NCBI lineage: Eukaryota > Viridiplantae > Streptophyta > Magnoliopsida > Asterales > Asteraceae > Bidens > Bidens hawaiensis. Next base: position 44,079 of record NW_027502933.1, read on the forward strand.
TACGTTACATGTGTGAACAACTACTTACGTGTCAAGTATTAATAGTGTGCATTACTAGCAATTAT